>NC_143159.1:13922604-14222604 GCF_041381405.1 Jatropha curcas
AGATTGCGTGAGGCATGCGCAGAAATGCCACGAATTTCAAATTTTTGCTAAATTGCAAAGACAGCCTCCGATCAATTTGAATCCCATTGCTTCACCATGGCCCTTCGCAACATGGGGCATAGACGTGATCGGAAAAATCCACCCGAAAGCTTCTAACGGTCATCAGTTCATCCTGGTTGCCGTAGATTATTTCACTAAATGGATCGAGGCAGCCTCCTATTCAGTTTTAAATGCCAAGAAGGCAGCACAGTTCGTTCGTACTAATATCCTTTGTCGGTACGGAACGCCATTCGAGATCATCACGGATAATGGGTCTCACTTTCAGAGTGAATTTTCTAATTTGTTGAAGGAAACAAGAATTCAACATCATAAGTCTTCACCCTATCGTCCACAAACAAACGGGGTTGTAGAGGCCGCGAATAAGGCTATAAAAGTCATTCTGCAGAAGACGGCTAAAAAGCACAAAGCTTGGCACGAACAGCTACCGAATGCCTTATGGGGATATAGGACTTCAATTAGAACGCCCACTGGAGCAACCCCGTATTCTTTGGTATATGGTATGGAAGCAGTATTGCCTATCGAGCTGGAAGTTCAGTCGGCAAGGGTTATCCAAGAAAGCCAGATCAGCGAAGCAGATTGGATTAAGAATTATCATTTGCAACTCTTGGGTATGGATGAAAAGCGGTTGCAAGCAATTCACCAAACTCAAGTCTACCAGAGAAGAATGGCACGGCATTTTAATAAGAAGGTCAAAGACCGAAAATTGGAAGAAGGCTGTTTGGTCCTAAAGGAAATTAGACAGCCAATCCTAGATCCACGTGGAAAGTTTCGCCCTCATTGGGCTTGGCCCTATGTGTTGAAGAAAATATTGTCCGGCGGAGCCATAATCTTGACTGATTTGGATGGTTTGGAATTCACGAATCCATGTAATTTAGATCAGTTAAAAAGATATTTTGTGTAATAAGCATTGCATAATGTAAAATGAACTACATTAGACCTGATTCTCTTCGGAAAAAAGAAATTATGTATCGGAGATATGTAGGCAGCCCTCATTGGGTACGGTTTGAACATTAATAAAAAATCATTCCATAATTCTTTCTTCTTTGCCAATAATAAAAAAAAAAAAGAGAAACAAAGAAAAACCTGCTAAGTCGAAAACCCAAAAAGGGCGGCTTAGGCAAAAGTCGGGACCCGCTAAGTTGAAAACCCGAAAAGGGCGGCTTAGGCAAAAATGGGTAGCTCGCTAAGTTGAAAACCCGAAAGGGCGGCTTAGGCAAAAATTAGAGCTTAAATGAATAAAGTGGAAACATGCTTGGAAAGCTTGAAAGTCAAATGACACTCCAATGAAAAGCAATAAAGTCGAACAGTATGAGTAGAAAGCCAAAGAAACCAAGAAAAATAAAGTCCATAAAACAAAAAAAAAAAAAAAAGAGAAGACATACAAAGCCAAAGAAAAGCAAATTCAAAAGCCTATCAGAGTCTAGGTGTCTCGTCGCCTCCGTGGGGCAACGTCCTCCGAGTCATCCCTAGTTACTGAACTCCCTCCAGCCTCGCCTGTCCGAGGAGCCAACACAATCTCCTCATCAGTCCTAACCCCATCACCAGCGTCAGCCTGAGTCCAACCCTCTAGTGCACTTAGCAATGCGTTCCTCTTCAGCCTTTCAACTGGCCAGACAACGGTCATGAACCAGGCCCGATACTCAGGAGAAGTCTGAATACCAGCAAGATTAGGTAAAGGCCTAACCATCTGATGGTCTCTAACCCAAGCTCTAAGGACGGCTCGGGTAACCCCCGGAGTGATGGCTGAATCAGATAAAGAGTCATCCACGATCGGTACAGTCTGATCTATCCCCATTCGCCTCATAACACGCGAAGCATAGTACCAAGTACAATGGGTAAGGCCTAAAAGGTAAACCCAAGTATGGCGAGAGCTAACCTAGATAAAGCGGGTAATGTCATACCAGGGTATGAACCACAACACCTCATTTGGACCCAACTCAATCAGCCATGAGGTCCATGCATCAGCAGACGGGTGTGTGATCAAGATCCTCTGCATGCGGTACTGGATGGGGTTATAAGGCAGTAAAGTAGGAACATCAACCACTTGGAGGTGGTCCTTTAACCAAACCTGAGTAATGGATCCTTTCTATTACAAAAGGACAGGCCAAAAGAAGAAAAAATAAAAAAAAAGAAAAAAAGAGAAGTACCTGGAGAATAATAGGAGAAACCGTCCAATCCTCGAAGCCTAAAGCAGCTCTGTCAAGGCTCCTGATAGTTTCTGCCAGCACAATGCCACCTATGCAACCCATATCTTCCATCTGCCGAACCATGGGACAAAGTCGCAAATCCCCGAAGCCTGGATCCTTGTTGAACAAGAAACCAGCCAATAAGCAAAAAACCAAGGCTCGCATTCTCAGCCTCATCCGGTCCGGGTCGTCTGAACGGACCTCTGAAAACTCATCAATCAGGGGCAGCAGAATTGCTTTCTGATCACCAAGAATCATAGCCCTAGCTTGAGGTCGGCTGAACTGAAACAGGCTTTCAAACGACCGAACATACACAATCTTGACCTCATGCCTGACCAAAGGGGCATTAGGGTCGCACCCTATGATAGCACAGAATTCCTCAAAAAGAGGACACATCTCCTGCATCATGGCTCCGAACCGGAACACATGGGCCTCAGGGTCCCAAAGTCTGATACAGGCCCATAAAAAGTTCCAGTCGATTACTACCCCCCTGAGGGTAACTATAGGAGAGAGACCGTACCTCCCCAAGTTGATCTTTTTTACTTTGGAGAGACTCCTAATCCAGCTATGCATGCTGTGAGTAAAAAAGGGATTCATTCTTTGAAATTAAGAAGAAGAAGAGAGAAAAGAAAGGATGAGTGAAGAACCAAACAAAAAACTAGTTTTTATAGAAAAATGCGCCGAACGACTGCGGCAGCAGCCGCCGAATTGCTGCCGAATGATGGCGGCAGCAGTCGCCAAACAACAGCGGCAGCGGCCGCCGACGGCGGGGGCCACCTAAAAAAAAAAAAGAAAGGGGGGTAAATAAATAAACAAACAAAAAATAAAGTACGTCCGAAATGGTGAAACCCCATTTTCATTTCGAGCATGCATACATATTTTCAGTGCTAACTGATTGCAGGTACAAATGACATTCAGTACAGAAGTACAGTCAGAATTCGGCACAACAAAAAAAAAAACTGTCAACCATGGCTTCAACGACGGGGCCTCCTCCCCCTCTGATCATCGAAGGCTATCTGAGTCCAGGCCGTAGTTAGTTCTTGCTGCATCCCGAGAACCAGCTCCATCATCTGATTGACCAACCCGACAGGAACCTGAAAATCATACAAAGGAAAATACGAGTCAATATCAAATCTCTTATGAATCACTGTTGTGAGAGATGTGTCAGGTTTTACCTCAGAGATGTCCTCGGAAGGAAGAGCCGAGCGATCCACACTCTTCAGGGAGACCTCTCGAAAAGATGGAGGGCTGTCAGGAACATAGTAAGGAATACTGTATGGCAGACATAGATTGGCCAGGTCTGGGTGAAGCGGCCCGGTAGCCTCCAAAATAGCCCGGGGAGCCCTAGAAGGACCGGCCGATCGGCTAGGACCGGCCGATCGGCTAGGCCCGGCCTGCGATGGACCCTCAACCGGGGTGGAAAAAGCGGGATCGGTCATGGGCCTCCTCCTTGGAGTCCTAGTCGAGGGACCCGAAGCCCGAAAAGAACGGGTGCCAAGTGGCTGAGAAGGTGCCAATCTCTGAAAACTATCAAGCCAGGATCCGATGGGTTGCATCAGGAAAATTCTACAGAACTCGTCATAATCTCCCTCCAGGATGAACTCCACATGCGAAACACCCTCAGTATGAGCGTCGGTCAGCGTCATATGCTTGCCCGCTCGCATGTCTTCGGGAGGGGAATAAGGAATAGAGCGGCAGCCTCTTATTTGAATGTTTACTCTCTCACCTAAGTAATATCGTCTCAGGACGGGGTGCAACAGGACCACCCTCCGCCGAGACAAGGCATCCGACCGCTGGAATTGGGGGTTAACTTGAATCCAGCTCTGCAGGCGGGAAATCATTGCCCCTATCTCCACCTATGAAAAATGCAAATATGTTAATAAATCCTTTTTATTCAACATATTCAAGAATTACTAAGCACATACCTGCTCCAGTCTACAAGTATCAAAAAAGGCTCTCAAATCCTTTAGCGATTTCTTGTGTTGAACAGTATGAAGGTTTGATCGGTACCATCTCCAAGCCAAAGGTACCAGCCCCAATCCAAGATCAGCATGAACCTGCTCTGGGCGAGTGAAAGGAAAGTACTCATATGCCCAAGTCTGTAAAAAAAAGAAAGAAAAAAATGAAAGTCAATGGAAAAAGGAATGAGAACCAAAAAGAAGAATGTCCTTTACATTACCTCCCAGAAGTAGTAAGTCCCGCTGAGTTTACAGTGGCCCCGACTCAGATCACACATGTCATCATACATGCGGCTCAGAATAGCGCCGGCCTAGTCGTACTCCTTGAGATGGGCTAGATTTTCTAAACTCTTCAAGATAGAAGGGTTAAAACTCTCCTTCCTGTTGGACCAGAAGGTCGAAGCAAACAGCAGCAACAAAGTGAACCTAGTTGCCTGAGTAGCCGTCAGCTCTCCCCGCCTGTATTTAGCGTAAGTGTTGGGGGCCTGGAGGTATAGCAAGCGTCTGGAGATGCTCAAAGCCGGAGTAGCGGAGCTTGGCCCGACGATCCGAGGTAAGTCTACCCCGATCAGCTCCACCATCCGGTCAGAGGAAATCTCTGTCCTCCAGTCGTCATATAATTCGATCGGTCGAGTGCTAAACGGGATTCCGGAGATCACTGAAAAATCCACAGGGGTCATTGTCAACTCGCCCCAAGAAAAATGGAAAGTATTAGTAGTGTCCCACCATCTCTCGGCCAAAGCGCACAGTAACTCCTTGTGACTGCTCCGGCCTATGTCATGGTGCCTCAGGTAACCTAAATGGGATGGACTGATAATCGCCCCAATCGGATGGTTATGATCAAATATCTCGAGCGGGATTTCAGACATAGGGGTCTCACCCACATCCACTTTGACATAAGGGTCTTGAAAAGGTAAAGCAATCTAAGAGTTATTCTTCGGTTCCTTACTAAGGATAATATCTTAGCTTCACCCTAGCATGCATACTAATAAAAACAGTATGCCCAAAAAAAAAAAAAAAAAAATGTCCAGCCACGGAGGCCTACAAAAATCACAATTCCGCCACAAAGGCCCACAAAATCACAAGCCGGCCACGGAGGCCCAAAAATCACAATTCCGCCACAAAGGCCCACAAAATCACAAGCCGGCCACGGAGGCCCAAAAATCACAATTCCGCCACAAAGGCCCACAAATTCGCAATCAGGCCACGGAGGCCCGAAAATTCACAATCAGGCCAAGGAGGCCCGAAAATTAATAATTCGGCCACGAAGGCCCAAAAATTCCTAGTGCGATCTAAGGCAAAAAAAAATAAATAAAAAAAAAAATAATAATAATACAATTGCAAACAAATAGGAGCGAAAAGGGGCTTACCTGGGCGAAGATGCCAGTTACGGAGGCGTGAGTATTAGCGTCCACCGTAAGATTGACTTCTTCAAGGGAAATTCCTAGAGAACCTAGAAAATCCTCACCGCTAAGATCCGAGGAAGCCATGAAGAGAGGAAGTTCGAAGCCTTGAAGATTGAGAGAATTTGAAGAGAGCTCTTTAATTTGAAAAGTTTAGAATGAATGAAAATGAAAGTTTCAAGCTATTTATAAGCAAATGGCTAAAGCACGGGTCTTCTAGACGCGTCCAATTTTTGCCTTCAAAATTTGTGTTTCAGACAACCACCGACTCCTATAAATCATTTTTATGATCGCCGGTGGGGGGCAACTGTGAATACTCAAATTTTGAGGCTCGAAAAGCCTGTTTTTCTGGACTACGGACAGTCCGACCGGACCGAAGGCCATTTTGGAAGTTCACTGAAAGTATGCCAATATGGTACTTAAAACGTTCGGAATGTCGCGAGGATCATGGAACAGGTCTCGAAATATTTTTCGGAGGTCCGAAACTCCTGAAAACTCCTCTGGAGTGAAAGGCCCAAGGGGCCGCCGCTGCGCACGGCGGCACCTGCCGCCAGCCAGCGGCTGCAGCAGCAGCCGGCCATCCGCGGCACCTGCCGCCGACGCCGGCGGCAGCTGCCGCCCTAGGCCCGTTTTTGGCCTATAAATAGCCACTTACCTCTTCATTTTTTGCCACTCCTGTCTGTGTTGACGGACGATCTTTCTCCCTCACGCTTTTGCGATTCTTTTACCGCTTTTTGCATTTTTAATTCAATCTTTATTTTTTTTTATGTGTTGTGATACTTGGCCACTAAAATTAAACAAATTCTAATTAATTAATTAATATTCCCCAAACGAGGAGCTTAATCTGGAGCTAAGAAGCGATCGTCGATTAAATCAAGGACATAAACGAAACTCTACTCATTTAATTTCAGCACTTCATGCATATTTCTCTTCTACTCTTAATAATTCTACAACTGCATAAATGCATTCATGTCATTATTTAGGTAAATAAACTACCTTAATTAAGCACGATTAAATTTAAATGCCCGGTTAATTAATAATCGTGGTGTTAGATCTTAAATCCGACAATTTTGGCTAAAGAATCTAGTTAATTAATAACTACGGTTCAATCGCCTTATTTTGAACAAATCTGGCTTAAGTCCAATTAATTGATAATTGTGGCTAAAAGCCTTCATCAATCGCGTTTTGGCAACAAATTGCCTACAGTTTGATCAATTACATTTTGGCAACAAATTGCCTACGGTTTAATCAATTTTTGGCAAACAAATCGCCTATAAATAAGATTAACCATTTTTAGCGACAAATCGCTTAAATCAATTTTTTGACATAATGCCTTGAATTAATCAACCAATTTTGGCTAAAAGCCTTAAAATCAATCATTTTGGCGACAATCGCCCGATCACATCGTTTTGGCAAACAAATTGCCTAAATCAACTCGTCTTGGCTAAAAGCCTTAAAATCAATCAATTTCGGCGACAATCGCCCAATTAACACTTTTGGCAAACAAATTGCCTAAACCAACTCATTTTAGCTAAAAGCCTTAAAATCAATCAATTTTGGCGACAATCTCCCAATCAACACTTTTGGCAAACAAATTGCCTAAATCAACTCATTTCGGCAAAATGCCTTAAAATCAATCATTTTCGGCTCAAAGCCTTAAAATCGACCATTTTTGGCAAAATGCCTTAAAATGAACCATTTTTTGGCTAAAAGCCTTAAAATCAATCATTTTGGCGACAAATCGCTCGACAAAATCAATTTCGGCAATAATAAGCCCGAACATCAATTTTGGCAATAATAAGCCCAAATATCAACTTTGGCGACAAATCGCCCGACAACCACTTTTGGCACAAATGCCTTAAAACCAACATTTTTGGCGATGAACGCCTAATCGAATCAATCGATCCTTTGGCAAAATGCCTAAACAAACATGCACAAAGCATACACACACTCATGCATTAAGCATACACCTTCAAAGCCCTTCAAAGAAGGCCTATCGAACTACGTTGACTTTGATCTTCCATTCAAACAGAAGTACGTAGGCACGTTAGGGATTTAACCCCGAGCGGCAAGTCGAAATCACATAAACATTTTTTCATTGGTCCAATTGCATCATTTACCCTGCAAAGCATTCATTGTTTAGGTTAGTTAATCAGCATGACATAGTCTCGGGATCCACCTCGGGTTCGTAGACCATGCTTTAAACATTGGGTTAATTAATCTAGTAATTAGGTTAATTAAAATCGGAGTCACTTAGGGTTTTTCCTAGTTTACCCTAAAATAATTAAACAAGGTGGCGACTCATACATTCACATGCATTTCTGCCCTTAGTCATGTGCATCACATGCTTATGATATTTGGGGTAAGGGGTTCACAGCCTCCGTAACTGGCGTCTACGCCCAGGTAAGCTCCCTTTCACTCTTATTTGTTTTAATTATTCTTTGGGCTTTAGAGGCCAAAAAAATGTGAACTCTTGGGCCTCTGTGGCCAAACTGTGAATTTTTAGGCCTTAAGGGCCAAAATGTGAATTTTTGGGCCTCTATGGCCAAACCGTGAATTTTTTGGGCCTTAGGGGCCAAAATGTGAACTTTTGGGCCTCTGTGGCCAAACTGTGAATTTTTGGGCCTTAGGGGCCAAAATGTGAATTTTTGGGCCTCTATGGCCAAACTGTGAATTTTTGGGCCTTAGGGGCCAAAATGTGAACTTTTGGGGCCTTTGGGGCCAAAAATTTTTTTCTGCACTTACTGTTTTATTAGCATGCATGCACAATTGGACTAAGAGTCTCTCCAAGGTAGAAAAGATCAACTTAGGGAGGTACGGTCTTTCTCCTATTATTACCCTTAGGGGAGTGGTAATTGACTGGGATTTTCTACGGGCCTGCATCAGACTTTGGGACCCAGAGGCCCACGTTTTCCGGTTCGGGGCCATGATGGAGGAGATGTGCCCTCTTTTTGAGGAATTCTACGCTATTATAGGGTGCGATCCCAATGCCCCTTTAGTCAAGCATGAGGTAAAAATTGGGTATGTTCGGTCGTTTGAAAGCCTGTTTCAGTTCAGTCGGCCGCAAGCTAGGGCCATGATTGTTGGCGACCAGAAGGCAATTCTGCTGCCCCTGATTGACGAACTTTCAGAGGTTCACTCAGACGATCCAGACCGGATGAGGCTGAGAATGCGGGCCTTGGTTTTCTACTTAGTAGCTGGTTTCTTATTCAACAAGGACCCAGGCTTTGGAGATTTGCGTCTCTGCCCCATGGTTCGACAGATGGAGGATATGGGTTGCATCGGAGGCATTGTGCTGGCAGAGACTATCAGGAGCCTTGACAGAGCTGCTTTAGGCTTCGATGAATGGACGGTCTCTCCGATCATTCTCCAGGTACTTCCCCTTTTCCTTTTTTTATCTTTTTTTTTTCTTTTGATTCATTCCTTCGTAATAGAAAGGATCCAGTACTCAGGTTTGGTTAAAGGACCACCTCCAAGTGGTTGCTACTCCTACTTCCTTGCCTTACAACCCTTCTCAGTATCATATGCGAAGGATCCTGATCACTCATCCATCTACTGATGCATGGACCTCGTGGCTGATTGAGCTGGGCCCAGATGAGGTACTGTGGTACGTTTCCTGGTATGACATTACCCGCTTCATCCAGGTTGGCTTCTGCCATACTCGGGTTTACCTTTTAGGCCTTACACATTGTACTTGGTACTGCGCTTCGCGCGTTATGAGGCAGATGGGGATAGACCAGACTATTCCGATTGTGGATGACATTTCAGCTGATTCGGCCATCACTCCGGGTGTTACCCGAGCTGTCCTTAGGGCTTGGGTTAGAGACCATCACATGGTTAGGCCTTTACCTAATCCTGCCGGTGTTCAGACTTCTCCTGAGTATCGGACCTGGTTCATTGCCGTTGTCTGGCCGGTTGAAAGGCCAAGGAGGAACGCACTGCTGAGTGCATTTGAAGATTGGGCTCAGGCTGACGCTGATAATGAGGTTGGGACTGATGAGGAGATTGTGTTGGCTCCTCGGACAGGCGAGGTTGGAGAGAGTTTAGCAGCTAGGGATGACTCGGAGGATGTTGCCCCACGGAGGCGACGGGACACTGTGAACCCCTCCCCAAATATCAAATGCATATGAATGCATGTGACTAAAGGAAGAAATGCACGTGAATGTATGAGTCGCCACCTTGTTTAATTATTTTAGGGTAAACTAGGAAAAACCCTAAGTGACTCCAATTTTAATTAACCTAGTTACTAGATTAATTATCCCAAAGTTAAGGCATGGTCTACGAACCCGAGGTGGATCCCGAGACTATGTCATGCTGATGAACTAACTAAAGATGAACGCTTCGCAGGGTGAAAGATGACGTAATTGGGACCAATGAAAAATGTTTATGTGATTTTGACTTGCCGCCCGGGGTTAAATCCCAAACGTGCCTACGTACTTCCGTTTGAATGGAAGATCAAAGTCAACGTAGTTCGATAGGCCTCTTTTAGAGGGCTTTGAATGAGAATGCCTTATGCATGAGTGTGTGTATGCTTTGTGCATTTTGTTTAGGCATTGTGCCAAAGAATTGATTGTTTTAGGCATTTTGCCAAAAAGTGTTGATTGGACTTATTTGTGTGCCAAAAAATGAATTAAGGCTTTTAGCCGAAAACATTTTGTGATTTAGGCAGTTTAATTGCCGAAAAATTGATTTTTAAGGCTTTGAGCCAAAATGTGTTGATTTGAAAGCTTTTAGCAAAAAGTGTCGATTTAGGCAAGATGTTGCCAAAATTGATTGATGATTTATTTAGGCGACTGTCGCCAAAATTGAATGATTTAAGGCTTTAAAGCCAAAAAGATTGATTTAGTTTTAAGGCATTTTGCCAAAACTTTGATTTAAGCGTTTTATTGCTAAAAAATGACTGATCTTACTTATTGGCAATTTGTTTACCAAAAGTAATTAATCAAACTGCAATGTAGGCAATTTAATGCCAAAAGAACGTGAATAATTTAGGCTACTTAGTCACAATTATTGATGAACTGGACTTAAGCCGAAAATTGTTCGAAATAAAGGCGATCATACCATAGCCATTGATAGACTAGATATTTTAAGCCAATATTGTCGGATTTAAGCTTTAATACCACGATTATTAATTAACCGGGCATTTAGCTTAATCATACTTTAATTGAGGCAATTTACTTGCCTATATGATGACATGAATGCATTTATGCAGTTGTAGAATTTTTAGGAGTAGAAAAGAAGCATGCATGAAGTGCTAAAATTAAATAGGTAAAGTTTGACTTACGTACCTGATTTAATCGTCGACCGCTTCTTAACTCCAGGTTAAGCTCCACGTTAAGGGAATTAATTTTAATTTAATTTTAAGTGACCAAGTATCACAACAATAAAATAAAACTAAAATTAAAAAATGCAAGAAAGCAGTAAAGAATCGCAAAGAGCGTAGAGAGAAGGAGCGTCCGTCAACACAGACTGAGTGCCTCAAAACGGAGCCCCGGGGCCTCTTTTTATAGGAAAAAAAACGCACCCCGGGCGCGCCTGCCCGCCCTTGAGGGCGGGCGTGCCCGCCTAAGAGAGCGGGCGTGCTTGCATGGTTTGGGTGGGCGTGCCCACCCATGCTGGGCGGGCATGTCCGCCCAGGTTGGGCGAGCATGCCCGCCCATGCTGGGCGGGCGCGCCCGTCCTTGAGGGTGGGCATGCCCACCCCCGCGGGCGGACATGCGTGCCTTTTTTTTTCGTTCCGGAGGCTTTTCCGGGAGTTCCGGACTTCCAAAAAATATTCCGAGACCAGTTCCGTGATCCTCGTAATTTTTCGGACATTTCAAGTACCATATTGGCACACTTCCGGTGAACTTTTTGAATGACCTCCGGTCTGACCGAACTGTTTGCAGTCCGAAAGAATTGGCTCTTTGAGCCTCAAAATTTAGGTATTCACAGTTGCCCCCCACCGGCAACCATAAAAGATGTTTTATGGGCACCGGTGGTTGTCTGAAAACTAAATTTTGTAGGCGAAAGTTTGACGCGTCAAAAGGATCCGCCTCTTGGCTATTTGCTTATAAATAGCTCAAAAACTCATGATTTCATTCATTCTTCATTCTCCAATTCAAAAGAGCTCTCTCAAATTCTCTCAACTTTCTCATCATGGCTTCCCCAAGCTATAGCAGCGACGAGGACTTGCTAGAGTCTCTAGGAATTTCTGTGGACGATGTCAATCTTGCGGCGGACGCTGACACTCACGGTTCCATGACCGGCATCTTCGCCCAGGTAAGCTCCTCTTGCTTCCGTACCTTTGGGCCTTAGGCCGAGTGTGAATTTTTTTTTTTTTTTTTTTTTTTTGGGCCTTAGGCCAAACTGTGATTTCTTTGGGCCTTAGGCCAAATTGTGATTTTTTGGGCCTTAGGCCAAATTGTGATTTTTTGGGCCTTAGGCCAAATTGTGATTTTTTTGAGCCTTAGGCCAAATTGTAATTGACTTCTTTTTGTGCTTACCATATTTATTAGTATGCATGCTAGGAGGGGATTAAGATATCTTTTAGTTAGGAACCAAAGGATAACCTTAAACTGTTTTTACCTTTTAGGGTGCATACATTAGGCTGGGCGTAGGCGAGTCCTCTATTGCTGAGATCCCGTTTGACATACTTGATCATAATAACCCGGTCGGAGCCATCATTGGCCCTTCTCACCTGGATTTCTTAAGAAACCTCGAGCTGGGTAGGCAGAATTATAAGAGCCTACTGGGTGCGTTGGCTGAGAGATGGTGGGACACCACCAACACTTTCCACTTCTCTTGGGGTGAGATGACGATGACCCCGACCGACTTTTCGGTGATCTCCGGGATTCCTTTTGGTACTCGGCCGATCGAGCTATATGACGATTGGAGGACTGCGGTCACCCCCGACCGAATGACAGAGCTGATAGGGATTGACCTTCCCCGGATTGTTAGACCCAGCCATTCCTCCCCCGATCTGAGTGTTTCGAGGCACTGGTTATCCTCCCAGGCCCCTGGCATTTATGCCAGACATAGACAGGGAGAGCTAACGGCTACTCAGGTAGCTAGATTCACTCTGCTGCTGCTGTTTGCTTCGTCATTCTGGTCTAACAGAAAAGAGAAGTTTAATCCCTCTATACTGAGGAGTTTGGAGGACTTGGCCCACCTCACTGAGTATGACTGGGCCGGTGCTATTCTGAGCCGCATGTACGATGATATGTGCGATCTGAGTCGAGGCCACTGTAGGCTCAGTGGGACCTACTATTTCTAGGAGGTAATGTAAAGAACATATCCTTATTCTGTGCCCCTTTTTTTATTATTAATCCTTTCCTTCCTTGTGCAGACTTGGGCCTTTGAGTATTTTCCCTATATCCGCCCTGAGCTGGCCCGTACTGATCTTGGGCTAGGGTTGGTACCTTTAGCTTGGAGATGGTACTGAGCTAACCAACAGTCTGTTCTACGCCGGAAGTCTTTGGGGGATCTGCGGAGCTTCTTCGATACTTGTACCATAGGGCAGGCGAGTGCATTCCTAATTTCTCTTGGTTGTGTGAAAAATAAAAAATATTTATTAACACATTTGCTTCTCTTACATAGGTTGAAGTAGGGGCGATGGGCATCCGACTCCAACATTGGATTGAGGCGGATCCCCATTTCAGGCGATCAGAGGCTCTGTCTCGGCGGCGGTTTGTCTTATCCCATCCTATTCTGAGACGTTACTACCTGGGTGAGCGAGTGGACTTCCAGGTTAGGGGCTGCGGCTCCGTTCCTCTTCCTCCCCCAAAGGACATGCGAGCGGGCAAACAGATGGTTCCTACAGATGTCCATACTGAGGGTATCCCGCACATGGAATTGATCCGGGGTGGAGATTATGACGAATTCTGCCAGGTGTTTCTGATGCGGCCCATCGGCTCCAGGTTTGACAGTCTCCCGAGGTCGACTCCTTCCCAGCCGCTTGGCACCCGTTCCTCTCGGGCTTCAGGTTCTTCGGCCAGGACTCCAAGGAGGAGGCCTGTGACCCAGCCTTCTTCTTCTACTCCGGTGGAGGGTCCGTCTCGAGCTGGCCCTAGTCATTTGGTTGGTGCCTTCAGGATTCCCCAGGCCATTTCAGAGGCTACCAGGACTGTCCACCCGGGCTTGGCCAATTTGCACCTTCCATACAGCATTTCCTATTACACTCCTGAGGGTACTTCGTCTCTTAGGGAGGTATCCCTTGACCATGTGAATCGCCTGGCTCTTCCTCCTGATGACATTAATGAGGTAATGACTGGTAAATCTCTCATAAAAAGGATTCATGAGGGATTTGTATATTGACTTTGTATTTTTGTGTGATTTCCAGGTTCCTGACGGCTTGATCCGTCAGATGATGGAGCTAATCCTTGGAATGCAGGAGGAACTAACTTCAGCTTGGACTCTGCGAGCCTTCGATGATCAGAGGAGCAGGAGGCCTCGCCACGGATAGATGCTAGATTTTCTTGCTTTCTTTTGGATTTTTTTTTTTTGAAACTCGGCTGTATTTCTAAACTTTTGGCTATGTTCCTGCACTGAACTTGGTTCGTGTCTGCACTCAGTTAGTACTGAAAATCTCATATGTATGCATGATTATCAAATAGGATTTTTTTTTTTTTAGCCCGTTTTATAGAAAATACATTTTTTTTTCTTTTTTTTTTTTTTTACTGAAAAGAACTCTCTCTTTTTTTTTATATTCCTCGTCTTTTCTCTCTTTTTTTTTTAAAAAGATGAATCCTTTCTTTAACCACAGCATGCACAGCTGGACTAGGAGTCTCTCCAAAGTCGAAAAGATCAATTTGGGGAGGTACGGTCCTTCTCCTGTCATTACTCTTAGGGGTGTAGTAGTTGACTGGGACTTTTTACTTTAGGGTTCGATGATTGGACAGTTTCTCCCATCATTCTCCAGGTATTTTTCCCTATTATCCTACCTCATTCTTCTTCTTCTTTTTAATTTGTTTCTTCGTAATAGAAAAGATCCATTACTCAGGTTTGGTTGAGGGATCATCTTCAAGTGGTGGCTGCTCCTACCTCCCTTTCTTACAATCCTTCCCAGTATCGCATGCGAAAAATCTTGATCTCGCACCCTTCTACTGAAACATGGACTTCGTGGCTGGTTGAATTGGGTCCAAATGAGACACTGTGGTTCATCCCTTGGTACAATATCAACCGCTTTATTCAGGTCAGCTTCCGCCATTCTCGGGTTTACCTCCTAGGCCTTACCCACTGCACTTGGTACTGCGCTTCGCGCGTTTTGAGGCAGATGGGGATAGATCAGACTGTCCCCATTATGGATGATATTTCGGCTGATGCTGCCATTACTGCTGGTGTTACCCGAGCTGTCCTTGAAGCTTGGGTTAGAGATCACCGCATGGTGAGACCTTTACCCGATCCTACCAGTGTTCAGACTTCTCCCGAGTACCGGGCCTGGTTCATTGCCGCTGTCTGGCCGATTGAAAGACCAAGGAGGACTGCACTGCTGAGTGTTCTTGAAGGTTGGGTTCAGGCTGATGTTGAAGAGGAGGTTGGGACAGGTGAGGAGATTGTGCTGGCTCCTCGGACAGGCGAGGTGGAACAGAGTTTAACAGCTAAGGATGACTCAGAGGATGTTGCCCCACGGAGGCGACGGGACACCTAGACTTTTATAGGCTTTAGGACTTTATTGCTCTTTTTTTTTTACTTTTGTTGGGACTTTGGACTTTGGTTTTTTTTTGGATGTGTGTTTTGCCTTTTTGGCTTTTTACTTGAGACTTTGGTTTAGACTTTATTATTTATTGGACTCTTTTGCTTTCTGCTTGATTTGAACTGCTTGCTTGAATTATGAATGTCATTTGTCTTTCAAGCTTTCCAAGCATTTTCCAACTTTATTTATTTATTTATTTATTTATTTTTTTTAAAGCTCTAAGTTTTGCCTAAGCCGCCCTTTCGGGTTTTCAACTTAGCGAGCTACCCATTTTTGCCTAAGCTGCCCTTTTCGGGTTTTCAACTTAGCGGGCCCCGACTTTTGCCTAAGCCACCCTTTCAGGTTTTCGACTTAGCGGGTTTTTTCTTTTTTCCTTTTTTTCTTTTTTTTTTTATTATTGTTGGCAAAGAAGAAAGAATTATGAAATGATTTTTTTTTTTAATGTTTAGACCGTACCCAATGAGGGTTGCCTACATATCTCCGATACATAATTTCCTTTTTTTTTTTTCCGGAGAGAATCAGGTCTAATGTAGTTCCTTTTACATTATGCAAATGATTACAATTACACAAAATACCTTTTCAACTGATCTAAATTACATGGATTTGTGAATTCCAAACCATCCAAATCAGTCAAGATGACGGCTCCGCCAGATAGTATCTTCTTCAACACATAGGGTCCAGCCCAATGAGGATGAAACTTCCCACGTGGGTCTATGATTGGCTGTCTAATTTCCTTTAGGACCAAACAACCTTCTTCCAGTTTCCGGTCTTTGACCTTTTTATTGAAATGCCGGGCCATTCTTCTTTGATACACTTGAGTTTGGTGGATTGCTCGCAGTCGCTTTTCATCCATACCCAAGAGTTGCAAATGATAATTCTCAACCCAATCTGCTTCGCTGATCTGGCTTTCTCGGATGATCCTCGCCGACTAAACTTCCAGCTTAATAGGCAACACTGCTTCCATGCCATATACTAAGGAATACGGAGTTGCCCCAGTAGGCGTTCTGATTGAAGTCCTATATCCCCATAAGGCATTTGGTAACTGTTCGTGCCAAGCTCTATGCTTTTGAACTGTCTTCTGTAAAATGACTTTTATAGCCTTATTTGCAGCTTCTACAGCCCCGTTTGTTTGTGGACGATAAGGTGAGGACTTGTGATGCTGAATCTTCTTTTGCTTCAGTAGATCCGAGAATTCGCTTTGAAAGTGAGACCCGTTATCAGTAATGATCTCAAATGGCATTCCATACCGACAAAGGATGTTGGTACGAACGAACTGTGCTACCTTCTTGGCATTCAAGACCGAATAGGAGGCTGCCTCAATCCACTTAGTGAAATAATCAACAGCAACCAGGATGTATTGATGGCCATTGGAAGCCTTGGGATGGATCTTTCCGATCACGTCTATGCCCCAAGTTGCGAAAGGCCATGGTGAAGCGATGGGCTTCAAATTGATCGGAGGCTGCTTTTGCAGCTTGGCAAAAATTTGACACTCGTGGCACTTCTGCGCGTGCCTCACGCAATCTGCATTCATGGTTGACCAGTAATAACCCAGGTTCATGATTTTTCGAGCCAAGGCTATCCCGTGCATGTGTGGACCAGACTCCCCATTATGTAAGGAATCCATAATGGCTTGAGCTTCTCCTTCATCAACGCACCTTAGGTGCAGGCCATTCCAACTTTTCTTATACAAAATTCCACCAGTAAGGAAATATCCAGATGCTAACTGTCTCAATGTTCGTTGATCAGCCTTTTTGGACCCCTCCAGGTAGGCTCCATTCTGAAGATAGTTCTGTATATCCCAAAACCACGGCTTGTCATCGACTAGATGCATGACATGTGCTGGTTGCTTCTGTAGCCTGACTGTCAGAGGTCGAATGACCTGATCTCCCTCTACATTAACCATGGAAGCTAAAGTAGCCAGCGCATCGGCAAACTGATTTTTGGCGCGCGGCAGGTAGTGGAAAGATAGTTCCTCAAACTGTTGGGCCAATTCGTCCAAACGTTGCAGGTAAGGAACCAAACGTTCTTCCTTAATTTTCCATTTCCTTAGAGCTTGAGAGACTATCAGGTTGGAATCTCCAAAAACCTTAAGGATTTTTATTTCTTTTTCCAGGGCCGCTTCCAACCCCTTGATGCAAGCTTCATACTCGGCTTCGTTGTTGGTACAGTCGAAATCTAGTTTGACTGCGATTGGGACGTATTCTCCACAAGGAGTTTTGAATACGACTCCAATCCCGTTTCCATGGTAGTTTGAAGCTCCATCGAAGTACATCTCCCAGACCTCACCTTCCAAGCTCAACAAGTCTTCATCAGGAAATTCTACTTCCGGCATTTGGTCTTCGACCGGCAATTCTGCTAATTGATCAGCCAAGGCTCCACCTTTCACTGCCTTCCGTTGTACAAATTTTAAATCGTAGGCTGTGAGCACTGACACCCACTTTGCCATCTTACAGTCAAGAACCGGCCTTTCCATAAGGAATTTCAAGGGGTTCGATTCAGAGATTACGTGTGTAGTGTAAGACGAGAGGTAGTGTTGCAGCTTGGTACAGGCCCAGACTAGAGCCAGACACAACTTCTCTATCTTGTTGTATTTCAACTCATATTCCAGCATCCTCTTGCTAAGGTAATACACAGCATTTTCTATCCTTGTATCTTCTGCTTGTTGAGCTAATATGGCACCCATTGCTTCTTCTGTCACAGACAGGTATAGTAGCAAAGGCTTTCCTAGCCTTGGTGGTTGTAAAACAGGCGGGGATAGTAGGTATCGCTTGACTTGGTCGAAAGCCGCCTGACAATCCTTATTCCATTTGACTGCTACTCCTTTCCTAAGTAGTTTGAAAATCGGACCACAAGTATCGGCCAACTGATTGATGAACCGGCTGATGTACTGTAGCCTTCCTAGGAAACCTCGGACTTCTTTTTCGGTCCTTGGTGCTGGCATTTCCAGAATAGCTCTAGCTTTCGAAGGATCAATCTCTATGCCCTTCCGACTAACCATGTGCCCCAGAAATACTCCGGATGTAGCCCCAAACAGACATTTTACCGGATTGAGCTTTAAATTGTACTTTCGAAGTCTAAGGAAGAACTTCTCAAGCGCTGTCGTATGTTCTTCAACTGTTTTTGATTTGACAACCATATCGTCCACATATACTTCTACTTCTTTGTGAATCATGTCATGGAAGATGGTCGTCGCCATTCGTTGATAGGTTGCCCCGGCATTTTTGAGCCCAAAAGGCATGACCCTGTAGCAGTAAGTTCCCCATTCCGTGGTGAACGCCGTTTTCTCTTTGTCTGGCTCATGCATCATTATTTGATTATAACCGACAGCAAGATCAGTCAAGGAGACCATCTCGTGTCCAGCCATTCGGTCTACTAACAAGTCTATGTGCGGCAGAGGGAAATCGTCCTTCGGACATGCTTTATTCAAATCCCGGTAGTCCACACACATTCGCACTTTTCCATCCTTCTTTGGCACCGGCACGATATTTGCTAACCATGTCGGGTAGGCGATAGGTTCTATGAACTTGTTCTCCAGCTGCTTGGCAACTTCCTCCTTGATTTTCAAGGACCATTCTGTTTTTAGCCTTCTTAGCTTCTGTTTTACTGGCTTAGCCTCTGGATATACTGGAATCTTGTGCACCACTATTGCTGGGTCAATTCCGGTGATGTCACTCGCTTTCCACATGAAGCAATCAGTAAATTTCTTCAAACATTCACTGACCTGTTCCCTGTTCATGCAATCAGATGCAATGTATGTATGTTTGTTTTCTTCTTTGCCAATTATTATTTTTTCCTTTTCATTTTTTATTTCATTTATTTGATTGTTTTTGCTTGGAAATGCTTGGAAAGATAGACACGCAGGGTAATCAAGAATTTGCAAGCCTTTATTAATTATGACGGAATCGTCTTCAAAGAATACATGAAATTTGAAATCTGGATCTTCTAGGTCCGACACAGATGACTCGGAACTGGAACTAGACTCTGACTCGGTTTCAGACTCGGGGTCAGACTCAGACTCAGTACAGGACTTTATTACAGACTCCGGTACTAGGTTTGACTCGGGAGGGGGGTTTATCAGCAGTGCGCTCCTCCTCGGTGTACCAGTTGGTGAGAGGTCCTTCGTTCGGCTTGACCAGATCTAGCAGGTCTCGATTCCCATCATCTCCTGTGATAACCGCAACTTCGTCAAAGAGACTAGGCTGCATGAAGTCTTCTGCTTCCAGCTCAGTTACTGTTTCGGGTACAGGTGGTCTTTGGAGGGGTACCTGTGAAAGGACATAGTCAGAATGATTAGACTATCCTATATAAGGTGTTTTCATAGGGTATGTGAGATAGTGTAGTGTACGGGTAAGGTATTTGGACTTGACCCTTGTGATGTGGGGTGGTATGACCAAACAATGTAGGGTAGTGTTGGTATGCTAGGACACCTAGGATAGGACCCAATGGGATGTGATATGTAAGGTAGAGTGCTTAGGGCTGGACACCTCGACTTTTCGAAAGGTCCTGAGTTCTCAAAGAAAATTTTTTTTTTGTGAGGTATGGGATGAATGCGTGAATGCGCACAACATCACAACATAATCTGTTTAATGATATGATTCACATCATTGGGTGCATACAGTCCTAAAGGATAGGTTCTATAGGCTATGACTCAAATAGAGAATTGGCTTATAAGGGACCCTTGAACCTTGAGTATGGATATACCTAACCACATGTGAAACAAAGAGTTTCGCGTGGGTCGAACGGTACGCATACCCATAGGCCACCCCCAAAAAGGATTAGGAGTGGTTTGCGGTAACAGGGAGGATGCTTTGGCTGTCCGTCGACATAATCAAAGAGACCTGCCGATCAGCGCTACTTGCTATCCAGACTCAGAAGTTTGAACAGAGAGAGAAGAAATTCATTTGAAATTCATTTTTTATGCAATGGAGAAAAAGATTCTCGATCGTGCAAGTAAATCAACAAATTTAAAATGTTTTAATCAACTTTGTCAATTAAGTTCAAATCTCCTCATCTGATATTATCTCGTATTCTTAAAGAAAGAATACTTGATTCATGCCAAGGTATCCTGCAAAACAAAACATGATAAAATAATACCCTAAGGAAGGGCCAGGTTAGTTCATACAACAATTGTAGTCCTCTTCATATAAAATGATTACATTAACCAGAGATCCCCAGCAGAGTCGCCAAACTGTGAACCCCTCCCCGAACATCATTGCATATGAATGCATGTGACTAAAGGAAGAAATGCACGTGAATGTATGAGTCGCCACCTTGTTTAATTATTTTAGGGTAAACTAGGAAAAACCCTAAGTGACTCCAATTTTAATTAACCTAGTTACTAGATTAATTATCCCAAAGTTAAGGCATGGTCTACGAACCCGAGGTGGATCCCGAGACTATGTCATGCTGATGAACTAACTAAAGATGAACGCTTCGCAGGGTGAAAGATGACGTAATTGGGACCAATGAAAAATGTTTATGTGATTTTGACTTGCCGCCCGGGGTTAAATCCCAAACGTGCCTACGTAATTCCGTTTGAATGGAAGATCAAAGTCAACGTAGTTCGATAGGCCTCTTTTAGAGGGCTTTGAATGAGAATGCTTTATGCATGAGTGTGTGTATGCTTTGTGCATTTTGTTTAGGCATTGTGCCAAAGAATTGATTGTTTTAGGCATTTTGCCAAAAAGTGTTGATTGGACTTATTTGTGTGCCAAAAAATGAATTAAGGCTTTTAGCCGAAAACATTTTGTGATTTAGGCAGTTTAATTGCCGAAAAATTGATTTTTAAGGCTTTGAGCCAAAATGTGTTGATTTGAAAGCTTTTAGCAAAAAGTGTCGATTTAGGCAAGATGTTGCCAAAATTGATTGATGATTTATTTAGGCGACTGTCGCCAAAATTGAATGATTTAAGGCTTTAAAGCCAAAAAGATTGATTTAGTTTTAAGGCATTTTGCCAAAACTTTGATTTAAGCGTTTTATTGCTAAAAAATGACTGATCTTACTTATTGGCAATTTGTTTACCAAAAGTAATTAATCAAACTGCAATGTAGGCAATTTAATGCCAAAAGAACGTGAATAATTTACTTGCCTATATGATGACATGAATGCATTTATGCAGTTGTAGAATTTTTAGGAGTAGAAAAGAAGCATGCATGAAGTGCTAAAATTAAATAGGTAAAGTTTGACTTACGTACCTGATTTAATCGTCGACCGCTTCTTAACTCCAGGTTAAGCTCCTCGTTAAGGGAATTAATTTTAATTTAATTTTAAGTGACCAAGTATCACAACAATAAAATAAAACTAAAATTAAAAAATGCAAGAAAGCAGTAAAGAATCGCAAAGAGCGTAGGGAGAAGGAGCGTCCGTCAACACAGACTGAGTGCCTCAAAACGGAGCCCCGGGGCCTCTTTTTATAGGAAAAAAAACGCACCCCGGGCGCGCCTGCCCGCCCTTGAGGGCGGGCGTGCCCGCCCATGCTGGGCGGGCGCGCCTGTCCTTGAGGGTGGGCATGCCCACCCCCGCGGGCGGACATGCGTGCCTTTTTTTTTCGTTCCGGAGGCTTTTCCGGGAGTTCCGGACTTCCAAAAAATATTCCGAGACCAGTTCCGTGATCCTCGTAATTTTTCGGACATTTCAAGTACCATATTGGCACACTTCTGGTGAACTTTTTGAATGACCTCCGGTCCGACCGAACTGTTTGCAGTCCGAAAGAATTGGCTCTTTGAGCCTCAAAATTTAGGTGTTCACAGACACCTAGACTCTTATAGGCTTTTGGACTTTTGTTGTTTTTCCCTTATTTTGGCTTTTTTTTGTTTGGGATTTTGACTTTGACTTTGGATTTTGGATGTATGTTTTGTTTTTATTTTTTTGACTGAGACTTCATTATTTATTTATTTTCTTTGGACTCTTTTGCTTTCTTCTTAACTTCGGACTGCTTGACTTTATTGCTTTAATTGGGAATGTGATTTGTCTTTTAAGCTTTCCAAGCATTTTCCAACTTTATTTATTCAAGCTCTAATTTTTGCCTAAGCTGCCCTTTCGGGTTTTCAACTTAGTGAGCTACCCATTTTTGCCTAAGCCGCCCTTTTCGAGTTTTCAACTTAGCGGGCCCCGACTTTTGCCTAAGCCGCCCTTTCAGGTTTTCGACTTAGCGGGTTTTTCTCTTTTTTTTTCACTTCTTTTTTTTTCACTTTTTTTTTTATTATTGTTGGCAAAGAAGAATGAAATATGAAATGATTTTTTTTTTATTAATGCTTAGACCGCGCCCAAAGAGCGCTGCCCACATATCTCCGATACATAATTTCTTTTTTCCGAGGAGAATCAGGTCTAATGTAGCTCTTTTACATTATGCAATGTTTATTATACAAAATATCTTTTTAACTGATCTAAATTACATGGATTCGTGAATTCCAAACCATCCAAATCAGTCAAAATGACGGCTCCGCCAGACAATATTTTCTTCAACACATAGGGTCCAGCCCAATGAGGACGAAACTTCCCACGTGGGTCTATGATTGGCTGTCTAATTTCCTTTAGAACCAAACAACCTTCTTCCAGTTTTCGGTCTTAGACCTTCTTATTAAAATGCTGTGCCATTCTTCTCTGGTAAGCTTGAGTTTGGTGGATTGCTCGCAATCACTTTTCATCCATACCCAAGAGTTGCAAATGATAATTCTTAGCCCAATTTGCTTCGCTGATCTGGCTTTCCCGGATAATCCTCACCGATTGAACTTACAGCTCGATAGGCAACACTGCTTCCATACCATACACTAAGGAATACGGAGTTGCTCCGGTGGGCGTTCTGATTGAAGTCCTATATCCCCATAGGGAATTCGGTAACTGTTCATGCCAAGCTTTGTGCTTTTGCACTGTCTTCCGCAAAATGACTTTTATAGCCTTGTTTGCAGCCTCTACAGCCCCATTTGTTTGTGGCCGATAGGGTGAAGACTTGTGATGCTGGATCTTCTTTTGCTTCAGCAGGTCAGAAAATTCACTTTGAAAGTGGGACCCATTATCAGTAATGATCTCGAATGGCGTTCCGTACCAACAAAGGATGTTAGTACGAACGAACTGTGCTACCTTCTTAGCATCCAAGACCGAATAGGAGGTTGCCTCAATCCACTTAGTGAAATAATCAACGGCAACCAGGATAAATTGATGACCATTGGAAGCCTTCGGGTGGATTTTTCCGATCACGTCTATGCCCCAAGTTGCAAAAGGCCATGGTGAAGCAATAGGATTCAAATTGACCGGAGGCTGTCTTTGCAGCTTAGCAAAAATTTGACACTCATGGTACTTCTGCGCGTGCCTCACGCAGTCTGCATTCATGGTTGACCAGTAATAACCCAGGTTCACGATTTTCCGAGCCAAGGCTATCCCATGGATGTGTGGACCAGATTCCCCATTATGTAAGGAATCCATGATGGTTTGAGCTTCTCCCTCATCAATGCACCTTAGGTGCAGGCCATTCCAACTTCTTTTACACAATACTCCCCCAGTAAGGAAATATCCGGATGCTAATTGTCTCAATGTCCGTTGATCAGTCTTGGTTGATCCCTCTGGGTAGGCTTCATTCTGAAGATAGTTTTGTATGTCCCAAAACCAAGGCTTGTCATCAACCAGATTCATGATATGTGCTGGCTGTTTCTGTAGCCTAATCGTCAGAGGTCGAATGACTTGGTCTCCCCCTACATTAACCATGGAGGCCAAAGTAGCCAGAGCATCAGCAAACTGATTTTTGGCTCGCGGCAAGTAGTGGAAGGATAAATCCTCAAATTGCTGAGCTAATTCGTCCAAGCGTTGTAAGTAAGGAACCAAACGCTCTTCCTTAATTTTCCATTTTCTCAAAGCTTGCGAGACTATTAAATTGGAATCCCTGAAAACCTTGAGGACCTTTATTTCCTTTTCCAGGGCTGCTTCTAACCCCTTTATGCAAGCTTCATACTCGGCTTCATTGTTGGTGCAGTCGAAATCTAATTTGACTGCGATTGGGACATATTCTCCACAAGGAGTTTTGAATACGACTCCAACCCCATTTCCATGGTAGTTTGAAGCTCCATCGAAGTACATTTCCTAGACTTCACTTTCCAAGCTCAACAAGTCTTCATCAGGAAATTCTACCTCCGGCATTTGGTCTTCGACCGGTAATTCTGCTAATTGATCAGCCAAGGCTCCGCCTTTCACTGCGTTCTGTTGTACAAATTTTAAATCATAGGCCGCAAGCACCGACACCCACTTAGCCATCTTGCTGTCAAGAACCGGCCTCTCCATAAGGAATTTCAAGGGGTTCGATTCAGAAATAACGTATGTGGTGTAGGACGAGAGGTAGTGCTGCAGCTTGGTACAAGCCCAAACTAGAGCCAGACACAACTTCTCTATCTTATTGTATTTTAGCTCGTATTCTAGCATCCTTTTGCTGAGGTAATACACGGCATTTTCTACCCTTGTACCTTCTGCTTGTTGAGCTAGCATTGCACCCATCGCTTCTTCTGTCACTGATAGGTACAATAGCAAAGGCTTTCCTAGCCTTGGTGGCTGTAAAACCGGCGGGGATAAAAGATATTGCTTGACTTGGTCGAAAGCTTTCTGACAATCCTCATTCCATTTTATGGCTACTCCATTCCTGAGTAATTTGAAAATCGGACCACAAGTATCGGCCAATTGATTAATGAACCGGCTGATGTACTGTAGCCTTCCTAGGAAACCCTGAACTTCCTTTTCCATCTTTGGTGCCGGCATTTCCAAAATGGCTTTGGCTTTTGAAGGGTCAATCTCTATGCCCTTCCGACTGACCATATGCCCCAGAAATACTCCGGATGTAGCTCCAAATAGATACTTCGCCGGGTTGAGCTTTAAATTGTACTTTCGAAGTCTAAGGAAGAACTTCTCAAGTGCTGTTGTATGTTCTTCAGCTGTTTTTGACTTGACAACCATATCGTCCACATACACTTCTACTTCTTTGTGAATCATGTCATGGAAGATGGTTGTTGCCATTCTTTGATAGGTTGCCCCGACATTTTTGAGCCTAAAAGGCATAACCCTGTAGCAGTAGGTTCCCCACTCCGTGATGAATGCTGTTTTCTCTTTGTCTAGCAAATGCATCATTATTTGATTGTATCCGACAGCAAGATCGGTCAAGGAGACCATCTCGTGTCCAGCCATTCGGTCCACCAACAAATCAATATGCGGTAGGGGGAAGTCATCCTTCAGACATGCTTTATTCAAATCCCGGTAATCCACACACATTCTGACTTTGCCATCTTTCTTCGGCACTGGCACAATATTTGCTAGCCACGTCGGGTAGGCAATGGGTTCTATGAACTTATTCTCCAGTTGCTTGGCTACTTCCTCCTTGATTTTCAAGGACCATTCTGTTTTCAGCCTTCTTAGCTTCTGTTTTACCGGCTTAGCCTCAGGGTATACTGGAATCTTGTGCACCGCTATTGCCGGGTCAATTCCCGTGATGTCACTAGCCTTCCACATGAAGCAATCGGCAAACTTCTTCAAGCATTCAATGATCTGCTCCTTGATCACACAGTCAGATGCAATGTATGTATGTTCATTTTCTTCTTTGCCAATTATTATTTTTTCTTTTTCATTTTTTATTTCATTTATTTGATTTTCATTATTTTTGCTTGGAAATGCTTGGAAAGATAGACACGTGGGGTAGTTAATAATTTGCAAGCCTTTATTGATTATGAAGGAATCGTCCTCAAAAATTACATCAAATTTGAAGTCTGGATTTTCTAAATCCAACACAGACGACTCAGAACTGGAACTGGACTCTGACTCCGTTTCAGACTCAGGGTCAGACTCGGACTCAGTACAGGACTTGATTACAGACGTTGACTCTAGGTTTGACTCGGGAGGGGGCCCTTCGTGCGGCTTGATCAGGCTTAGCAGGTCTTGGTTCCCATCATTTCCTGTAATGACTGCAACCTCGTCAAAGAGACTGGGTTGCATGAAGTCTTCCACTTCTAGTTCAATTATTGTTTCGGGCTTGTTGCCCCAGACATCAGAGAATATTTCTAACCCAGGCAGCATCTTCTTAGCAGTCGGGCAGTAAAATGGTTCTTGGAAGCAGTTTGCAGAAGTGACCATTCAAAGTCAAAAGGTAAGGCCGCATCTGTATACTCTCCTTCCTTCCCCTCCTGGTTCTCTCAGCATGGTCTTCATCAGTGGGCTCATAACCCAATCCAAAGGTCCCTTCATTCACCGGACACTCCCAGGCTTGCAATGTGGGGTATGTCTTTCCGGACCTTGCCATAATCATTCCCGACAGATAGGACATCTTCAGCATTAAAGGCACTATGCAGTTTATTTGCACCGTCCCGAAATCAAAGAGAATTCGAGAGTTTGGAGTCTTTCCTTCTATGAACTGCACAGTGTCATATTGAAATCCCGAGAGCGGCAAATTGGCAGTTTTAGGGTTGACCTCAAAGAGAGGCTGGCCCTTTGGCTTCTTGAGCTGGCTGTAGTCATCCCCCTAAATAGTGATAACCTTATCCTCATAAGGAAACTTGCCCTTTTGGTGCAGGGAGGAGGGCACTGCCTTAGTATGATGTATCCATGGTCGACCCAGAAGTAGGTTGAAACTGGTAGGCACATCAATTACCTGGAACGGTACCTCCATTATGGCTAGCCCAATTGCCAATTTTAGTGTAGCAACCCCCAATACTTCCCTCCGGGTGCTGTCATATGCTTTCTCTATCTGGTCCGATGGAATGAAATCTATTTCTTCTAACCCTAGACAGCTGGCTACCCTTAGTGGGCAGACGTTCAGTGCTGACCCATTATCAATGAGAACCATGGGCACAGTTTTATCTCTGGTCTGAACAGTGACATAAAGGGCATTGTTGTGACTGCCTCCCTCCTTGGGTAAGTCATTGTCAGAAAATCTGATGCTTTGCATCTTTGATGATTGGGTGAGGGTGGATACCAGCACTTCGGGGCTAACCTCCACCAATGTTTGTAGTTGGCTCAAAGCCTTGCAAAGAGCTTGGCGATGAGGAAAGGATGATGCCAGAAGTTCCCAGATTGACACTTTAGCCTGGGTCTTCTTCAACTGTGAGAGTATCGGGTCTTCCTTTGGCTCTTCTGCCCTCCGGTAGGGGTTATTTTGGACTTTGTCCAGGACTAGTGGTTCATACTGTCTTCCGCTCCTAGTTATTGCATCGACCTCTTCAGTTAGGTCATTCAAATCCAGGACACAGATTTCATTCATTTCTAGGAATAGTTCGAAAGGATCGTTCAATTCCTGGTCAGCAACAATAGCATTTACCCCGTGATTTGGTAAGGGATTAGTACTAATGTTTGGCTTACTCCTTGGAATAATTGAACCGTTGTCCACTAGGTCTTGGATGCGGTTCTTGAGCGTCCAGCACGCTTCAGTCTTGTGCCCGTACCCCTGATGGTACTCACAGTATTCATCAGCTCTGTAATTCCTTGGTAATGGGTTGGGTGGTGGCCTTGCTTCCAAAGGCTTAATGTAATTTGCCTTGACAGCCTCTCGGAATACCAAAAGGATTGGCATCCCGAGATCAGTATATGTCCTCCTCGATTGACTGCCATTTCTCATATTTCCCACACGTAAAGGATTCGTGGGGGCGATGCTTGCCACTTCGTGGACTTTGCTAGCTTGGCTAGGTTTCTTGTATTTTGAGGTTCCCGAGTCTTCTTTCAGTTGCCCCATTTGAATTAAATCTTCTACCTTCGTAGCAGTGGCAATGAGCGACTGAAACGTTGGTAGGTACTGGGTTTGTAGTTGTTGTTGGTAGACAGGCTGCAGGTTCTTTATAATTATGTCCACCTGTTCTTGCTCAGAAGGATGGTTAATCATTTGGGCGGCCTTGGCCCTCCACCTCGTAAGGAATGAGGAAAAGGGTTCGTTGTTTTTCTGTTTGGTGGTTTCTAGTTCCCTCCGAGTAACATCAACCTCCATATTATAGTGGTATTGCGTATTAAACGCATTGCAGATGTCTTCCTAGGTCTTCATCTTAGACCGGTCCAGACTGACAAACCACCTCAAAGCAGCACTAGTCAGAGATTGTTGGAACAACTGAGCAAGGAGCTCGCTGCTTAATCCAAACGGGTTAAGGGCACCCACAAACATTTTCAGGTGCATTTTGGGACAAGTGGTTCCATTAAACTTGTCCATATTGGGCATTTTGAACTTCGTTGGCAATCTTGCTTCGGGGAACAAAGACAAAGAGTCCATGTCCACCACTTCCTTGTGTGTCTTAAGGGCAGTAATAGACCTTTCCAACAGTTCCAGTTTTTCTCTCATTTTCTGAGCTTCCAGCTCAAAAGTAGTTCTGGAGGGCATGTCATCCAAGTTAAGGGCAGGGTTTGTTGGTTCAGCAGTAGGTCCCTGATTGGAGGTGGCAGGTCCACTTCCCCCAGCGGAAGCCCCATTTCCATTACCATTACCCAATTCAGCTATCAGGGCAGTCTTTTGGGCAGCCAATGCCTCATTCATTCTGGCCTCCATCCTGGCCTCCAGTTGTTCAATGAGGTTTTGGATGTCAGTAAGTGATGCCATTGGTGCAGTTGGAGTTGGTGAAGTTGAAGCTGGTGAAGTTGGTGAAGCTGGTGAGGTAGGTGATAGCACTGTAGGTGTGACTGGGACCTGGATAGGCACTCGAACAGTGGGTACCTAATAGGATAAAGGTAGCTGGATTAGGGTACGGTGGTTCATGTATCAAGGTAGTGATGTGTGGTGGATCGACTCTTTGTCCAACTGTGCATGACTAAAAAAAGAATATTCTATGTTCTTTTTAATGTGATGATATGTCATGAATGCGCACAACATCACGTCATACTTTGTTTTAATGATATGATTCGTATCATTGGGTGCATACAGTCCTAAAGGATAGGTTCTATAGGCTATGACACAAATAGAGAATTGGCTTATTAAGGGACCCTTGAACCTTGAGTAAGGATATACCTAACCAGATGTGAAACAAAGAGTTTCGCGTGGGTCCAACAGTACGCATACCCATGGGCCACCCCCAAAAGGATTAGGGATGGTTTGCGGTAATAGGGAGGACGCTTTGGCTATCCGTCGACATAATCAAAGAGACCTGCCGATCAGCGCTACTTGCTATCCAGACTCAGAAGTTTGAACAGAGAGAGAAGAAATTCATTTGAAACTCATTTTTTATGCAATGGAGAAAAGGATTCTCAATCGTGCAAATAAATCAACAAGTTAAAATGTTTTAATTAAATTGTACAAATTGAGTCCAAATTTCCTCATCTCGTATTCTTAAAGAAAGAATACTCGATTCATGTTAGGGTACCCTGCAAAACAAAGCATAGTAAAATAATACCCTAAAGAAGGGCAGGTTAGTTTACACAACAATCGTAGTCCACTTTATGTAAAATGATTACATAATTCTCCCTAGCAGAGTCGCCAAACTGTGAACCCCTCCCCCAAAAACAGGCATAAAAATGCATGTGACTAAGGGCAAAAATGCACGTGAATATATGAGTCGCCACCTTGTTTAATTATTTTAGGGTAAACTAGGAAAAAACCCTAAGTTGACTCCAATTTTAATTAACCTAATTATTAGATTAATTATCCCAATGTTTAAGGCATAATCTGCGAACCCGAGGTGGATCCCGAGACCATGTCATGTTGATGAACTAACCGATGAATGAATGCTTTGCAAGCTGAATGATGTAATTGGACCAATTTAAATGTTTAAGTGATTTCGACTTGCCGCTCGGGGTTAAATCCCAAACGTGCCTACGTACTTCCGTTTGAATGGAAGATCAAAGTCGACGTAGTTCGATAGGCCTTTTTGAAAGGGCTTTGAATGGGTATGCTTAATGCATGAGTGTGTGTATGCTTCGTGCATTTGTTTAGGCATTTTGCCAAAGAATTGATTGATTTGATTTAGGCATTTGTTGCCAAAAATGTTGATTTAAGGCTTTTAGCCAAAAAGATTGATTTAGGCAATTTGTTGCCAAAAATTGATGTGATTTAGGCGATTGTCGCCAAAATTGGTTATTTGAAGGCTTTTAGCCAAAATGAATTGATTTAGGCAATTTTTTTGCCAAAAGGTGATTATTTGAAGGCTTTTAGCCTAAATGAGTTGATTTAGGCAATTTGTTTGCCAAAAAGAGTGATTTATTCAAGGCATTTTGCCAAGACTTTGCTTTAAGCGATTTGTCGCTGAAAATGATTAATCTACTTATAGGCAATTTGTTTGCCAAAAGTGATTAATTGAATTGCAATGTAGGCAATTTATTGCCAAAAAAAGCGTGTTTAATTAAGGCCTATTTAGCCACAATTATTGATTAATTGGACTTAAACCAGACTGTTCGAAATAAAGGCAATCATACCATAGTCATTGATTGACCAGATATTTTAAGCCAATATTGTCAAATTTAGGCTTTAATACCACGATTATGAATTAACCGGGCATTTAAACTTAATCATATTTAATTAAGGCAGTTTGCTGCCAAAATGATTATGGTGGTGTGAATGCAGTTGTAGAATTAGGAGTAGAAGAGAAATATGCATGAAATGCTGAAATTAAATAGACAGGGTTTAGTTATTACCTGAGTTAATCGGCGACCGCTTCTAAGCTTCAGCTTGAAAACTCCAGATTAAGCTCCTCGTTAGGGAAATATTAATTAATTTAATTTAATTTAAGTGGCCAAATATCACAACAGCAGAGTAATAAAAAGCCTATACTAGAATGCAAAAAAGCAGTAAAAGAATCGCAAGGAGCATAAGGGAGAAGGAGCGTCCGTCAACACAGACTGAGTGAGTAAAAACGGAGTGCCGGGGCTGTATTTATAGGCAAAAATCGGGCTGGAGGGCGGCCGGCGCCGCCCTTCCCGGCGGCCGCTGCCGCCGGGTCCGGCGGTCGGCACCGCCGTTGCTGGCGGCAGTCGCCGCCGAGTCTGACGGCCGGTGCCGCCTTGGCCAGCGGCAGCCGCCGCCGTGCCCGACAGCCGGCGCCGCCTTTGCCGGAGAATTGGCTAGTCTTTTCGTTCCGAAGGCTTTTCCGGGAGTTCCCGACCTCCAAAAAATATTCCGGGACCAATTCTGAGATCCTCGTAATTTTTCGGACGTTTCAAGTACCATATTGGCATACTTTCGGTGAACTTTCCGAATGGCCTCCAGTCCGGGAAAAACTGGCTTTTTGAGCCTCAAAATTTGGGTATTCACAGCGGTCGCCACCACCGTAGCCGGCGGGCGCCGCCGCCGTGGACTGTCCGCTAACCTAGTTTTCGTTCCAAAGGCTTTTTCGGGAGTTCCGTAACTCCAAAAAATATTCCGGGACCAGTTCTGCGATCCTCGCGATTTTTCGGACATTTCAAGTACCATATTGGCATACTTTCAGTGAACTTTTCGAATGGCCTCCGGTCCGGCCGGACTGTTTGCGGTTCGGCCGGACTGTTTGCGATCCGGCCGGACTGTTTGCAGTCCGGAAAAACAGGCTTTTTGAGCCTCAAAATTTGAGTATTCACACATAGAGGAAATTATGGATGTATTCATGGATGACTTTTCTGTTTATGGTGATTCATTTGAAAGTTGTTTGAAAAATTTAGATCTTGTATTGTCAAGATGTGAAAGTGCTAACTTGGTTTTGAATTGGGAGAAATGCCACTTTATGGTTGATGAGGGCATTGTTTTAGGGCACAAAATAAGCAAGGAAGGAATCTAGACAGATAGGGCAAAGATTGAAGCCATAGAAAAGTTACCTCCTCCTACTACGGTTAAAGGTATAAGATCTTTTCTAGGCCATGCAGGGTTTTATAGGAGGTTTATAAAAAATTTCTCTATCATTGCTAAACCTCCTCCTTACTTTAAAGAATGCATTAATAAGTGCACCTATTATGGCAAAACCCAATTGGGGATTACCATTTGAAATAATGTGTGATGCTAGTGATGTTGCTGTTAGGTGTGTTTTAGGCCAAAGACATGAGAAAAAGTTGCATGGGATATACTATGCTAGCCATGTTCTAACTAGTACTCAAATGAATTATACAACTACTGAAAAGGAAATGTTGGCTGTGGTATATGCGTGTGATAAATTCAGATCATATTTGTTAGGAGCAAAAGTCATAATCTATACTGATCATTCTGCATTGAAATACCTGTTTGCTAAAAAAGATGCAAAACCACGTCTTATTCGATGGATATTATTATTGCAAGAATTTGACATTGAAATTAAGGACAAGAAGGGTTCTGAAAATTTAGTTGCTGATCATTTATCACGTCTGGAAAATGAAGAAGGACCAATAGGAGAATCTACTATTATAAATGAAAGTTTTCTAGAGGAGAATTTAATGTTAGTACAACATGTTCACACACCTTGGTATGCTGACATTGCAAATTTTCTAGCTTCTAACATAATACCTCCAGATATGACTTATGCACAAAAGAAGAAGTTCTATGCAGATGCTAAAAATTTCTTATGGGATGAACCGTTCTTGTTTAAGATATGTATGGACGGTATGATTAGAAGGTGTGTAGGGGAAACAGAAATACAAGATATACTTATGCATTGTCACTCTAGTCCATATGGAGGGCATCATGGAGCGAATAGAACAACTTCAAAAGTTTTGGGAAGTGGTTTTTATTGGCCTACCCTATTTCAAGATGCACGCATATTTGTCTCTCATTGTGAAAGGTGCCAAAGGGTTGGCAACATAAGTCGAAAAGATGAAATGCCTCTATCCAACATACTAGAGGTAGAAATATTCGATGTATGGGGGATCGACTTTATGGGACCATTTCCTACTTCACAAGGTAAAAGTTATATCTCATTGTGTCACAAACAACGCAAATACAGTGGTCAAATTCTTAAAAGCACTATTTACCAGATTTGGGGTTCCAAGAGCAATCATAAGTGACGGAGGTACGCACTTTTTAAATAGATCTTTTGAAAGCCTTTTGAGAAAATATGGAGTACACCATAAGGTATCCACCCCATATCATCCACAAACTAGTGGTCAAGTGGAAATTTCAAACCGTGAGCTTAAGTGGATTTTGGAAAAAACTGTCAATTCATCACGAAAGGATTGGTCACTTAAACTCGATGATGCACTCTGGGCATATAGAACGGCATTTAAGACACCAATTGGGATGTCTCCATACCGTTTAATTTATGGAAAAGCATGTCATCTACCCTTAGAATTAGAGTATAAAGCATACTGGGCAATAAAGTCTTTGAATTTTGATTTAAGCAAAGCTGGTTACAAAAGGAAACTGACAGCGGTTTTCGCAAGTGTACGAAATCGCAACAAGTAATATAGAGTAAGAAAGTATCGTATCCACAGAGATTGTTTATCAATTACCAAAATTATGTTAACCTATTATTATTTAGATGATGATAAAAGGAATTCGCTGTAAAGTAAATAAAATTCAAAGTAAAAGAGATCAAACACAAAATTTAGGTGAAAAGAAATCAGGGGATTAAGCTACTAGGGAATTTGATTTCATATAATTCTATCCAGCTTATTCTATTAGTTCATTAATCAAGTTTAATTGTTCAAGTAGGAGAAACAACCCTAAGGTTACTAACAAGCTCTCCCGATTTATTGTTAGCTATTCTAATCCAATTTAATCACCTATCTTAATAGTGAAATTAAACATGAATCAAATCATTAGGTTTTATGGTTGTTTTATGAATTCACAACTTAATACTTTATTAACTTATGAAAGCCCCCCTTGAGTCAAACCATATAGTTTCCACATCAAGTTATTATTCTCAAGTAAATTATTACCTTATTCATATCAATAACCCTTCTCCCGAATGTGGTTATTGAAATAATTCAATCCAGGGGAATTTTTCTTCCTGGAAGCCTTAAGCACAATAATAAGTTACAACAAGAACAAAGAAAAATAAATCTAATATTATAAGCTGGAATCGAATTAAATTACATCAAATCCCTAGTATAAAAGTTTAGCTAGACATAGTAATTAAATTAAGCTCAATCATACTTGAATCATCCATTATATTTAAAGACAATAATAAAAAAAGAAACAAGATGAAGAGTTTAGAATAAAAACTGTATCACAACTATGTTGATGGCTTCCTTGAATCTTAGCACAATTATTTGAAGCTTGAAATCTTTGAGAAGAAGAGAATTATGTAAAGTGTTGCACAAAAAACGAGATCCCCTACTATGAGAAGTTCCTCCCTTTATATAGAGATCCTGAAGGCAAGTATGACTCCTTTTAGGAAAATAAAATCCTTATTTAGCACAAAATCCTTTATAGGAGATCATAACTGTTTAGGCTCTTGATTTCTTCTTGATTAGGACTCCTTTTTCTTCAAGAATAGGTCCAAGTCTTGTTTAGTGTGTTTAGGAAACTCCCTGAAGTCGGCCCATGTGAGAAAGACTTGATTTGCGTGTTAAATTCACGCTGGTTCCGCCTGGGCAGCACGGGCGTGCTTCATGGCACGGGCTAGGCGTGCTGTAGTCTGGAGGTCTGGCTAGTGAAGCACGGGGCGTGCTAGGTAGCACGGGCTAGTGAAGTACTGAGGCACGGGCGTGCTACAAAGCACAGGCAAGGCGTGCTCTTCTCTGGAAGTCTGTCTAGAGTTGCCATGGGCGTGCTATGCTTGACACGCCCTGGTCCCATTGTAGCACGGCCGTGCCTTTTGACACACCCTGGCCGTGCTCTCTTTTGTCTCTCCTTTGGTTTACTGGGCTTCTAGCACGGGCGTGCCTTCCAGCACGGGCTGGGCGTGCTAGAAGCTGAGTGCCTTGCATTCTAAAGTTCTTTTCTACGCCAAATTTCTGCAATTTTCTCTTAGATCAAGCGGATTAAAGACCAAGGAAGCTTTTAAACACAATTACACTAAAAGTGATTTAAAATTAAATTAAAGAAGTAAAAACTTACTAAAATTCTAATAAAAACTATATTAAAAACACTATAAAATTTACACTTATCAAAATTCCCCAAACTTAAACCATTGCTTGTCCTCAAGCAACAAAACTAAAGGAAAATTAATTTGACGACACTAGTTTAACATGGTTGGAGATGATTTCCATAATCTTTCATGATATCATGATTAGTAAACAAGTGAATAAACTCAATCGTTCTCCATGCTAATCATACTTAAGTTTGACTTTTATTTTTGAATAAAACACATTCATTGAGTAAAATACAAGTTTAAAGAGATTGTCAACACTAATATTTATTCAATTTATGATAAATAGGACATGAATTATCTAAAGAATTTTCAACCTTTCAAAAAATAAGACAATTGATAGTGCAACAGTGGCATTCCCTTATGCAGAATTAGTCATTCTTTCTCCACGATTTAAATGCATACAATTAAAAGATCAAAAGGTCTTTATTTTGGGTTGTAATGGGGCTTTCTTGGTGCAAATTTTGCTTAATCAAAAGAAAGGATAAAAGGGTAATCAAAGAGTACAAAAGAATGTATAATATTCAAGATTCTATTTTAATTAAACTTTTACTAGTTGTAGGGAGTGTTGGTTTTGAAGCTTTCTTACTAGCTAGAGGCATCTTGTGCAAGGTCTTTTCTTAATATTTTGGCATTATTCTTACTTGCTTTACCATTCTTCTTGCATTCTTTTGATTGCTTTGCATGTGCCTCTTTCTTGATTCTTTCCTCTTTTCTTTATTTGCTAGTATTGATTGATGAATTCTCCCTCTTTGTTGCTATATTCTAATTAAAAGTCGAATCTTTTAATCATACAATCCTTTGTACTTAGGGTAAGAGATTTGAATTTGGCTTTAATGGCCTGGTTTATTTATGGTGAAGAAGAAAATTGTACGGTTTAAAGCTTCAAAGTGGGTTTCAAAGGTCATATATTTTTGTTTAGGTAGTTTAGGCTATATAGGTGTCAACAAAAATTGCCTAAATCATCTCTTTCAAGATGTAAACATTTAAATTTCTCGCCTCGAAGGAAGTTCTAATTTTTGTTCTAGGAATGCCAAGGTTTAAAATACTTTAGAGTAAAACACACCTTTATATCATAACTTTCATAAAAATCAGTGTTTTAAAAGTCTAGAAACAAATAGTTTAGATCAATGAACATGATTGAGTCAAAAATTCAAATTCAAAACCTAAATATGCTAGAATTTAGAATCGACTATATTTAACACTCATTACTAGACATGAGAACTTTCAAGCTTACTTGTAATCATTCCAAAAATGTTAAACAAAAACAAAAATTTTTTGCCAAAATTCCCTTCCCCCAATTCAATCAATCACATTGTCCCCAATGTGCATAAATTCCCCAAACTTATTGCATTACTAGAAGGAAAGCAGTAAGAGAGAAGAAGAAATCTTACCAACATTGTATTGAACAATACAATAGAACGGGTGTGGGAAGAGTCTTAGCTAAAAGAGCAACTAAACATTAAGAACAAAATAAACTACTAAAAAGTTATAAAAATTCAAATAACAAATAAACTAAAGTGAAAGCAACCAAGACAATGTATTAGAACAAATAAACAAAAATAAAACAAAGAAAAGTGAGAAATCCGTCAATTCTCTGGTGGTGGAGGTGGCTGCAGAAGCTGGAGGATGGTCTGGAGTTGGCCTTGCATGGTGTCCATCTGAGAATCAAGACTGCCGTTCATAATCTCGATGGACTGGAAACGGTCTGCGATCATCGTTTCCATACATTTAAGGCGCGTGTCAAAGAGGTCCATCCGAGACATCATTCTTGCAAGGACTTCATCGTTCGACATGTTGGCTGTGCCTTGGAACGATGGACCGACACCGGAAGTACCTGCACCAAAAGAAGAAGGAAAAGGAGGAGGATTATCCTCTTCCATGTTAGCTCCACCGGCTGCCTCTGCTCCTGCATCATCAGGATTAGCCTCTGGGGCACCCACTACTTGATATGTATCCCCGACTTTTTCAATCAGTTTCATATGTATCATAACATCTAGGTCCAGTCTAGTACTATGCCCTCCTCCTATACTATCATAAATTGGCCTAGCCGGGTTCCAAACCTGTAAGTATCTAGCAATCCGAGTTACAAAACATCCCACCATTATGGCCCCCTTGTCAGCTCCAGCCACCTTTCCAAATTTTTGGCAGAGCCAATAACCAACATTCAATAAAACCCCATTCTCAATAGCCCACAGAAAATATAATTCGTTCAAACTTAGCACCCCATCGCTTTCACTCCTTCCAAAAATGGAATTAGATAAGAATTTGTGAATGTAGCGCAAGGAAGGTTTTTTTAATTTGGATGCTTTAGAATATCTAGGATTGTAATTCACTTCACCTGTCAAATTTTGCCAAGTATTACGCGCACTAAAATCACTAGATATTTGTATTTGGCTATTGTCTGTAGGAAACCCAAAAATGTGGCTAATTTCATTCACAGTTAGTTCAAAGTCTTGACTAAGAAGCCTAAAGTTAACCCTGCTTGGTGGTGAATTAGGCAATAACGGAATAAAAGCGCGATAGGAACTCAAAAATTCTAGAGTTAGAGGGGCATAGACTAAGTCCTTCATATCAATAAATTCCCCCCATCCTATTCTCTTAAGAGGGTCTAACACAATATCCCTAAGACCCACTTGCGCTAAGGCAGCCTCATCGATAAATCTATTCGGTAAAATAGGCCGAAGAGATAATTTTGTGTACCTTTCTTGTTGATCGGATGCGGCAAATTCGAATGGAATTTCAGGAGGTGAAGGAGGTTGAGGAGTCGTGGAGGATCGCGTAGTCGACCGCTTCCGAGCAGCAACGGATGATGCCGGTTTGCTATGTTTGTATCTAGGAGGCATTGTTGGAGTTGATTATGTGAAAATTTTGGGTGGAGAGTGTTTGATTTGAGAGAAAAGGGAGAAGAAAAGAGAAAGTTTGAGAGAAAGGAGTTGACGGCTAGGGCGTGCGAGATGGAAAAGAGAAAGTTTGGAGGCGTGCTCTTTAAATAGGGGCGCCAATAAATGAGTTGGTCTGATCGTGGCACGGCCGTGCTGATGAGCACGGCCTGGGCGTGCTCCCCTCTGACCTGCAAAACAACAAAAGTGGCGTACCTGGCACGGGCGTGCTACATAGCACGGCTTGGGCGTGCTCTTCTCTGCCTCTCGTTTTGAAAAGTGCCTGGGGCGTGCTTGTCCCTGCCTCTCAAGTTCTTTTCGCGCTCGCGCATATGAAAATCGCGCTCGCGTATTTTGCTAGCAAACTTTCTGCCTCTCAAAGGTGCTTTCTCGCGCCCGCGCATATGAATGTCGCGCTCGCAACTTCAGCTCGCGCCCGTGCATATGGAAGGTGCGCTCACGAGTTTTTCTTGCAAATCTTCTGACTCTCTTTTCTAATTGTCGCGCTCACGCTTGTGAATGTCGCGCTCGCGACTTGGGCATTTTTCTTTGTTGAGACTTGCTTCGTAGCGCGACTTGGGCGTGCCACTTAGCACAGCTAGGGCGTGCTCTCCTCTAACCTTCAAGTGTGTTAATCTCTTTTCTATGGCACGGGCGTGCTGATGGGCACGCCTGAGGCGTGCTCTTCTCTGACCTTCAAGTATCAACACCTTGGAAAAAATGCACGGGCGTGCTTCGGGGCACGCCTGGGTGGGCTGGCTTCTCATCTCATGGCACGGGCGTGCCACCCAGCACGGCTAGGGCGTGCTTGGTTCTGGATTTCCACTTTTTCCTACAAAAACTCTTAACTAAACAAAAGAACACTTATGGAGAAAATTTGGGATTTTTACAAATAAAATAGGGAATAAAAATAAATAAATGGACGAAAATTTAATAAAAATAGATGGGTTGTCTCCCATGAGCACTTTTGTTTAACGTCGTTAAGTTCGACGCACTTATCTTAATTTAGGCTAAGCAAGACCAATTGTAGTCTTGATGGGTTCAAAGGTTTCATTATAATAGCTTCTCAAACGTTGAGCATTTACCTTGAAACTTCAATTCGACTTACCATCCACTATTTCAATCGCGCCATGAGGAAAGATTTCCTTGATTGTGAATGGTCCAGACCACCTAGAGCGCAACTTACCAGGAAATAACCGAAGTCTAGAGTTATAGAGCAACACCTGCTGGCCTACCTTTAGATCCCTCATGATAATGTGCTTATCATGCCATTGTTTAGTGTGATCTTTGTATATTTTGGCATTTTCATAAGCGTGAAGGCGCATTTCATCCATCATGTTTAGCTGTAGCAATCGCTTTTGACCAACCTCCTTTGCATTAAAGTTAAAAAATTGAATGGCCCAAAACGCCTTATGTTCTAACTCTACAGGAAGATGACAAGCCTTACCATACACCATGCGATATGGAGACATACCTATAGGCATTTTGAATGCCGTTCTATAGGCCCATAGAGCATCGTCTAGCTTTTTGGACCAATCCTTTCTCGATTCTCCAACAATGGTTTCGAGGATCTTTTTGATTTCTCTGTTAGTGACCTCTACTTGTCCACTGGTTTGAGGATGATATGGAGTACCTACACGATGAGTGACACCATATTTTGCAAGAAGGGAGTCTAAATATCTATTACAAAAATGCTTACCTCCGTCCGTGATTATCGCCTTGGGAGTTCCATGCCTTGTAAAAATGTTTTTCTTGATGAAGCTCATCACACTTTTGGCATCGTTATTTGGAAGAGCAACAGCTTCTGCCCACTTTGACACATAATCCACCGCCACTAGAATGTATTGATTTGAATTTGATGGTGGAAAAGGTCCCATAAAGTCCAGACCCCATACATTGAAGATTTCGACTTCAAGGATGCTGTTCAGGGGCATTTCATGTCTCTTCGAAATGTTACCTAACCTTTGACAACGATCACAAAGACGAACATAGTTATAAGCATCTTTAAAAAGATTAGGCCAATACAAACCACTTTCTAGTATACGCGCAGCTGTCTTGTTTGCTCCAAAGTGGCCTCCACATTCCATTGAATGGCAGAATTTAAGGACACTTTCTATTTCAGTTTCCGGTATACATCTCCTGAAGAGCTGATCACTACAATACTTGAACAAAAATGGCTCCTCCCAATAGTAGAATTTGATATCATGAAAAATTTTTTTTCTTTGTTGGTAAGAAAAATTGGGAGGAGGAATTTTGCAAACAAGATAATTAACAATGTCAGCGTACCAGGGGATTTGAGCATTTGCCACTAGAAGAAGTTGCTCATGAGGAAAGCTTTCATTGATTTGTAGCTTGCTTGTGTCTTCTTCCCCCAATTCAAGCCTGGAAAGATGGTCAGCAACGAGGTTCTCGGTCCCCTTTTTGTCGCGAATTTCTAGGTCAAACTCTTGCAATAGAAGTACCCAACAAATGAGTCTTGGCTTTGCATCTTTCTTTTCCAGCAAGTATTTGCTGGAGGAGTGATCTGTGTAGACTATTGTTTTAGCTCCAATTAGATATGCCCTGAATTTGTCAAAAGCAAAAACAATAGCTAGTAGTTCTTTTTCCGTAGTTGCATAATTTAATTGTGCATCATTCAATGTGCGACTTGCATAATAGATAACATGCAACTTCTTGTCTTTTCTTTGTCCAAGAACAGCTCCTACAGCATGATCACTAGCATCACACATGAGTTCAAAGGGCAAAGTCCAGTCTGGTGTGGTGATGATCGGGGCTGAGATTAACTCCTTCTTCAACCTGTTGAAAGCATCTAAACATTCTTTGTCAAAATCAAAAGGTACATCTTTAACTAATAAATTGCAAAGAGGTTTAGTAATTTTTGAGAAATCCTTTATGAATCTCCTGTAAAACCCTGCATGCCCAAGAAAATTTCTTATGCCCTTCACTGTGTTAGGGGGAGGTAGTTTTTCAATTACCTCAATTTTTGCCTTGTCTACTTCAATCCCCTTTTGAGAGATTTTATGCCCTAGGACAATACCTTCACTAACCAAGAAGTGACATTTTTCCCAATTTAACACAAGGTTAGTATCTTCACATCGTTGCATCACTAAAGATAAATTATGAAGGCATGCATCGAAGGAAGAACCAAATACAGAAAAATCATCCATGAATATTTCAATAAATTTTTCCACCATATCAGAAAAGATGGACATCATGCACCTTTGAAAGGTTGCAGGGGCATTGCATAGCCCAAAAGGCATTCTCCTATAGGCAAAAGTGCCATAAGGACAAGTGAATGTAGTTTTCTCTTGGTCTTCAGGGGCTATAGGTATTTGGAAGTACCCTGAATAGCCATCTAAGAAACAATAAAAAGGATATCCTGCAAGCCTTTCAAGCATTTGATCAATAAAGGGAAGGGGAAAGTGATCTTTGCGTGTTGCTTTATTTAATTTTCTATAATCTATACACACATGCCAACCTGTGACTGTTCTTGTGGGGATTAATTCATTGTTTTCATTAGAAATAACAGTCATACCTCCCTTCTTTGGAACAACTTGGACAGGACTTACCCAATTACTGTCTGAAATAGGATAAATGATGCCGGCATCTAAGAGTTTAACAATTTTAGCCTTAACTACCTCCTTCATGTTAGGATTCAGTCGCCTTTGGTGCTCGATTGAAGGTTTGTAGTTTTCTTCCATCAAGATTTTATGCATGCACACACTTGGGCTTATTCCTTGTAGATCTGAGATAGACCATCCTAATGCTTTCTTGTGCCTTTGTAAAACCTGCAACAACCTTTCCTCTTGATCAAGCGTTAAGTGAGAAGAAATAATAACAGGAAAAGAATGGTTCTCACCTAGAAATGCATGTTTTAAATGAGGTGGAAGTTGTTTCAGTTCATGCTTAGGAAGTTCCTTTTCTTTTTCATTCAAGATGCTTGACTCATTAGCATTATTTTCAATATGCAAAGTGGTCTCCACACATTCATCGACTACGTCAATTCTAAAACAGTCTCCATGATCCATAGGGAGTTTACAAGATTTAAGTACATCAAATACAATCTCTTCCTGTCCAACTCTAAGAGTCAACTTACCCTCATAGACATCTATCAATGCTCTTGCAGTTGCAAGAAAAGGTCTTCCAAGGATTAGAGATCCTTCCCTGTCTTCATCAATATCAAGAATAACAAAATCAACAGGAAAGATGAATGTACCTACCTTTACAAGCACGTCTTCTACAATCCCTCTAGGATATTTAATTGAACGATCTGCTAATTGCAAAGACATCCTTGTTGGTTTGAGCTCTCCCATACCTAGCATCTTAAAAACTTCATAGGACATAAGATTAATGCTAGCACCTAAATCTGCCAAAGCCTTTTCAAAGTCAAGATTACCAATGTTACAAGGGATAGAAAAACTTCCTGGATCTTTTAACTTTGGAGGCAGTTTGTTTTGGATAATTGCACTGCACTCCTCAGTTAACATCACTGTTTCTTGATCATCAATTTTTCGTTTCTTGCTCAAGATATCTCTTAGGAATTTAGCATAGCTAGGCATTTGAGCAAGAGCTTCAGCAAAAGGAATATTAATTTGAAGCTTCTTAAACACATCCAGAAACTTGAGGAAGCTCTTGTCATCTTGTGCTTTCTTTAATCTTTGTGGAAAGGGAACAGGGGGAACATAGGTTTTTACCTTTTCTTTTTCCTCTAAATCAATGATAGGCACTTTTGATTGTTCTTTTTCCTCCTTTTCTTTCCTCAGTGGTTCATCTAATTGTTTGCCACTCCTCAAGGTGATAGCCTGCACTTGTTCTTTTGGATTCTTTTCAGTATTGCTAGGTAACGTACCTTGAGGTTGAGATGCCATCATGTTTGTGAACTGCCCTAACTGAATCTCCAAATTCCTGATTGCAGCTTGCTGGATTTTATGGTTCTCCCTGGTTTCATTCATGAATTCCATGTGTGATTTGGAGAGGGCAGTGAGGAGGTCATCATGAGATTTCTTTTCTGGAGGGTGGAACCCTGGGGGTGTATTCAAGGCATTGTTAGGATTACCATAAGATAGGTTAGGATGATTCCTTAACCTGTTATCATATGAATTTGAATAAGGGTAATTCTTTCTTCCTTGATTCATCACATAGTTCACTTGCTCCAAAGTCTGCGGATTTAAGGAGTCCATGATGCATTCCCCAATTCCATGTTGTCCATTGCACCTATCACACACTTGCATAATCGAATTCACAGGATTAGTGGTTAACATGTCCAATTTCCTTACCATGTTATCTACCTTGGCATTGAGTGCTGTAATGGCGTCTATTTCATAGACTCCTGCGGTTCTTCTCCTTTCGGTATTGTTTTGGTAGTGGCTGTTGCTTGCCATCTCCTCTATCAACTCATATGCTTCATCAATACCTTTCTTTTCAAAGGATCCACCTGCAGCTGCATCTAAAGTGATTTTAATATTAGGTGATAATGCATTATAAAAAGTTTGTACCTGTAGCCACTTGGGCAAACTGTGATGTGGGCACTTCCTTAGCAAGTCCTTGAATCTTTCCCAAGCTTCGTACAAGCTCTCTTGATCATGATGAGCAAATGTCATTATCTCATTACGCAGCTTGGTGGTTTTTGAGGATGGGAAGAATTTAGCTAGGAATTTTTGAGCTAATTCATCCCATGTGGTAAAACTTCCAGCGGGACACGATTGTAACCATGATCTAGCTTTATCCCTAAGAGTAAAAGGAAAAAGCCTCAACTTGATTGCATCTTCAGAAACACCATTTTGTTTGAATGTGTCACAAATTTCCAAAAAATTGGTGATGTGAGCATTAGGATCTTCACTAGGCAAACCTCCATATTGGATCGAGGTAGAGAGCATTTGGATAATTGCAGGTTTAATCTCAAAGTTATTAGCTTCTACCCTAGGTCTTGTAATACTTGAGGTTGTCCCATTCAGATTAGGTGTTGTATAATCCCTTAAGGTACGGACCGGATGTTGAAGTGGTGGTCCAACTACGTTTTCGTTTCTGTTTTCGTTTTTGTTGGCCATGTCTGCTTGTTGTTCGAGTTTTATTTCTCTTGCTTTTCTTGCAGTGTTGTGCCTACGAAAGGTTCTTTCAATTTCTGGGTCAAAGACTAGAGGTTCAGTCGTCCTTGATCTTCTTTGCATAAAACACCTGGAACAACACTTAAAAGAAAATTAAATAAAAACGAAAGAGTGTCTAAATTAATAACAGGGTAATTTGTATTGATATTGATACGCCAATCCCCGGCAACGGCGCCAAAAACTTGACAGCGGTTTTCGCAAGTGTACGAAATCGCAACAAGTAATATAGAGTAAGAAAGTATCGTATCCACAGAGATTGTTTATCAATTACCAAAATTATGTTAACCTATTATTATTTAGATGATGATAAAAGGAATTCGCTATAAAGTAAATAAAATTCAAAGTAAAAGAGATCAAACACAAAATTTAGGTGAAAAGAAATCAGGGGATTAAGCTACTAGGGAATTTGATTTCATATAATTCTATCCAGCTTATTCTATTAGTTCATTAATCAAGTTTAATTGTTCAAGTAGGAGAAAACAACCCTAAGGTTACTAACAAGCTCTTCCGATTTATTGTTAGCTATTCTAATCCAATTTCATCACCTATCTTAATAGTGAAATTAAACATGAATCAGATCATTAGGTTTTATGGTTGTTTTATGAATTCACAACTTAATACTTTATTAACTTATGAAAGCCCCCCTTGAGTCAAACCATATAGTTTCCACATCAAGTTATTATTCTCAAGTAAATTATTACCTTGTTCATATCAATAACCCTTCTCCCGAATGTGGTTATTGAAATAATTCAATCTAGGGGAATTTTTCTGCCTGGAAGCCTTAAGCACAATAATAAGTTATAACAAGAACAAAGAAAAATAAATCTAATATTATAAGCTGGAATCGAATTAAATTACATCAAATCCCTAGTATAAAAGTTTAGCTAGACATAGTAATTAAATTAAGCTCAATCATACTTGAATCATCCATTATATTTAAAGACAATAATAAAGAAAGAAACAAGATGAAGAGTTTAGAATAAAAACTGTATCACAACTATGTTGATGGCTTCCTTGAATCTTAGCATAATTATTTGAAGCTTGAAATCTTTGAGAAGAAGAGAATGATGTAAAGTGTTGCACAAAAAACGAGATCCCCTACTATGAGAAGTTCCTCCCTTTATATAGAGATCCTGAAGGCAAGTATGACTCCTTTTAGGAAAATAGAATCCTTATTTAGCACAAAATCCTTTATAGGAGATCATAACTGTTTAGGCTCTTGATTTCTTCTTGATTAGGACTCCTTTTTCTTCAAGAATAGGTCCAGGTCTTGTTTAGTGTGTTTAGGAAACTCCCTGAAGTCGGCCCATGTGAGAAAGGCTTGATTTGCGTGTTAAATTCACGCTGGTTCCGCCTGGGCAGCACGGGCGTGCTTCATGGCACGGGCTGGGCGTGCTGTAGTCTGGAGGTCTGGCTAGTGAAGCACGGGGCGTGCTAGGTAGCACGGGCTAGTGAAGTACTGAGGCACGGGCGTGCTACAGAGCACAGGCAGGGCGTGCTCTTCTCTGGAAGTCTGTCTAGAGTTGCCATGGGCGTGCTATGCTTGACACGCCCTGGTCCCATTGTAGCACGGCCGTGCCTTTTGACACACCCTGGCCGTGCTCTCTTCTGTCTCTCCTTTGGTTTACTCGGCTTCTATCATGGGCGTGCCTTCCAACACGGGCTGGGCGTGCTAGAAGCTGAGTGCCTTGCATTCTAAAGTTCTTTTCTGCGCCAAATTTCTGCAATTTTCTCTTAGATCAAGCGGATTAAAGACCAAGGAAGCTTTTAAACACAATTACACTAAAAGTGATTTAAAATTAAATTAAAGAAGTAAAAACTTACTAAAATTCTAATAAAAACTATATTAAAAACACTATAAAATTTACACTTATCAGAAACTTCAGTTAAATGAACTTGATGAGATCAGATTATTAGCATATGAAAATGCCAAGTTGTATAAGGAAAGAACTAAGAAATGGCATGATAATCAAATTCGAATCAAATCATTTAAAGAAGGAGACCAAGTGTTGTTATTTAATTCAAGACTGCGCCTATTTCCTGGAAAATTGAAGTCAAGATGGAGTGGACCATTTGAGGTAATCAAAATTTCAGATCATGGAGCATTAGAATTGAAAAATCTATCTAATGTTTCTATATTTGTGGTCAATGGACAGAGGTGTAAACTTTATTTGGGTGATAAAATTAATGATTCACCACAGGTAACATTTTGAATCAAACAGGTATGTATAATATCAATAACTAATTAATATACTTTGTTTATTATAACTTATTATTTGATTATTTGTTTTTAATTAATTTAATAATAATTCAAAAAAAAAAAAAAAAAAAGAGGGAACTCATCAAAAGTCAAGTATGCAAGAAATTTATTTTGCAGGAAACCAAACTCGCGAGCGCGAATAAAGAAGGCGCGAGCGCGAATGTTGCAAAAAAGAGACAGAAGCTTTTTAAACAAAACTCGCGATCGCGACATTCATCTGCGCGAGCGCGAATTCTCCACAAAAGAAGTCAGAAGCTTCAAGATCCCCATTCGCGAGCGAGACAAAAATAAAACGCGAGCGCGAGTTCTCTGCAAAACAAGTCAGAAGCAAGGAGATTCACTCTCGCGACCGCGATCACATCAAGCACGGGCGCGATTAGGGCACAATAGAGGACAGAAGCACGGAGACAACCATTCGCGAGCACGAATTGCAGACGCGATCGCGACTCCAGAAAAATTACTGGCGCGATTCCACAAATTTTTGGCTAAACTTCCCAACGGTCAGAAATTCTCAACTGCCCTCTCACATTCAAATCAATTCTTCTCCTTCCCAAGGCATTCAAACCTGCAAAAACTGTAAATAACCTTCCCAAATTTAATCAAAACTCTTCCTTTTCAACTTCCCCATTAACTACTCAACCCTATCTTTCCCTAAATTCGTCTATAAAAGATTTTCCATTCCCTTCTTTACAAACCCCCAAACTTCATCAGTGAAAAACCAATTCCCAGCAACCCTCTTTTCTACATATCTTGAACGAAATATCTCCATCCACACCCACACCATGCCATTCAAGCAAAAAGCCAAGAAGAACAAGGAAGGATCTTCCTCCTCTGCACCAGCATGAAGGGATTTGGCCACCAGCTATAAGGCTCCTTTCCCTATATATACTATGGAGGAAGGAGAACGCTACACCCGCCTTGCCAAGTGCAATTTCACAGGTATGTATCTTCTTAATCAAACCTTTTTACAGACTACTGGCATTTTAGAGAAAGTGAAGGAATATTTGAAAACTCTAAATTTTGAAATATTTAGTCAATTACAAATTCCTGAAAATGCTAAATTAAGTTTAGAGTTATTAACTACCATTGATTGGGTAGATGACACTGAAATGGCCATCAAATTTAGAGTGGATGGAGAGGAATTAACTGTGGATTATGATAAAATGCACCAATGGTTAGGATTCCCCAAAAATGGATGTGCTTCTAAACCGAAAGGTTGGAATGCATCTTCCGTTTGGGAAATACTAACGGGTCAATCAACTTTTACTCCTCGAAATGCTGGAAATAAATGGATTAAGGATGAGAGTATTTTATACCTGCATAAGTATTTGTGTTATGCTTTGTTTGGACGAGTGGAAGCCTCCAAAGTCCAAACAAGAGACTTGTTTGTGTTGGAATGTATTTTGCAGGGAAAACGAGTAGACGTTGCAGGAATGGTGCTTGATACAATATACAACGCCTCTCGTCATCAAGGCAAAGTTACTTTTGTTTTCCCCCGGAGAAAAAGAGGTGATAAAACCTTTTTGGAATATGCGGTGCCGATAAATCGGTCTTATAAAATATTTTGAGTCGCCACCCATTTTTTCGCCAATGGGACTGTTTCCAATTTTATTTTTACAAAAGTGACTCCATTTTAAACCCAATTTTATTCAAGCCCAAATTATTTAAAAGACTGGTCAGGCGAACCAAGTATGATTCTAGGTAAGGGAATTGGGTACGTCGGCCCGTTGGAAGCCGACGCCCGGAAAAACCGGCCTCTTTTAACCTACGATTTCTAATTTGATTTTATTTTAGAAAAAGCCAATTATTTGAACCCAACCCGAATAAATCGAACCGAGTTCCTATGTGGAAAATTAATTAACCATCCCAATTAGATCCATCCATTGCATTCATCACAAATAAAGTACATCATCCACCATCCATCCATAATACATATCAAATAAAATAAAAGACCCGCTTTTGCCTTATGGTTAAAGGCGGGCCACAAACCGAGTCTAAAAATATAATTAATAGTAAATAACAAAAAAATAAATCCCTCAAAAACTCATAATCATCAATAATTGATTGACTTTGTTTGATTAAAAATTAGTTTGCCCATAATTGATTACCTCCTGGATTAGGGTTAAAACCTACTTAATTGACATGGAATTTAAATAAAATACCAAAAGTAAATTGAAGCTAGGAAACAGTCGCGTCACGCAGCTGTCCTACAAAGAACAGTCGCGTGACGCAACTCTCGTCTGTTATTCTGGAGCTTGTAAAGTTGCGCCACGCAGCTGTTCTACGAAGAACAGTCGCGTGACGGAACTCTAATTACAGGCTTGTAGATTAGAACAGTCGCGTCACGCAGCTGTTCTATGAAGAACAGTTGCGTGACGAAACTTCTAGCCGCATGACGGAACTCCTCATAGTTTATTCAAAACACGCAGACACTTCGATTATTTATTTACAGTCAAACACTAAACAAAGTATAAAAAGAAATAAAAACTGTGTACTTGAATAGCTACGTCACGCAGGTAGTCTAATCTAAGATAAGGGATTTTTGGACACGAACAGTCGCATCACGCAGGTGATAGCTGCGTGACGCGGCTGCTCTGGTCCACAACTACCTTTCAAACCTACCATTTTTTATGTATTCTTTTATTTTAAGCGATTAGAACCAACCCAGAAGGGTTCAACAATAGGCAAACTTGTGTTTTATCAATAACAGTCCAGTCAAATAGTGTGAAAATGGGATTTTAAGAGGTAAAATACTAGAAATGAAAGAGAAAGGTTAAGATTGTTACCTAATGTGAATACTCAAATTTTGAGGCTCAAAAAGCCAGTTTTTCCGGACTGCGAATAATAAAATTTGCCACAGTAAATTTGACTTTTTGCTACAGTGCCTGTTTTCCCGGACTGCAAACAGTCCGACCGGACCGAAAGCCATTTTGGAAGTTCACCGAAAGTATGCCAATATGGTACTTAAAACGTCCGGAATGTCGCGAGGATCGCGGAACAGGTCCCAGAATATTTTTCGGAGATCCGAAACTCCTAAAAAACTCCTCTGAAGTGAAAGGCCCAAGGGGCCGCCGCCGAGCACGGCGGCACCTGCCGCCGGACGTGGCGGGACCTGCCGCCGGACTCCGGCGGCACCGGCCATCGGCGGCACCTGCCGCCAGACTCCGGCGGCACCTGCCGCCGGCCATCGGCCGTCTGATATCGAGCGTCTAGTGGAGGGACTGGACCAGTGAAGCGCAAGCCGGTGATAGCAGTATAATCCACGGGAGTAAGGGTCATCTCTCCGAACCCGAACACGAAAGTATGCGTGCAGTCGTTCCACCGCTCCATCAGTGCATATCGCATAGCGGGCGGGAAACGAGGCTGTGTGCGGCGCAATCCGGCGGCATAGTCCCCGAAACCTGCAGCAACAACCCGAGCTCGCATAGGAGGGTCCAGCAGATCCCAGAAAGCAGAAGCATCAGTAGCCGATCCGCCTGAGCGGGCCTTGCCCAGATTAACCTGTAAGTAAATTTCAATTTCAATAAATGTAAAACTAATAATTACTCATCTTTTTATGACAAAAGGAACAAAAACTCGAGTACTGGTTCGAACCATAGCTGCGTCACGCAGCTCCCAGTCGCGTCACGCGTCTACAGAGTCGCACCGCGCAGCTTTACCCAAGTAGCGCAATCAAAAGCACAGCTGCGTAGCGCATCTCAGCACTCGCGTCACGCCACTCAACAGTCGCGTCACGCAACTGTTCAACATATGTGGCCTCAAGAACGGATGCGTCACGCGACCACAAAGCCGCGCTACGCATCTCTCTAGCCGCGTCACGCAACTGTTCGAGACCCTCATTCATTGACGAACAGTCGCGTCACGCAACTGTTCTCCCTAAGAACAACTGCATCACGCAACTGTCGAAGGTACGCAGCAGTTTAATTTTAACTTTGTTTTACTACATTTATACTATTTTTGTGCAATTACAGGGCAAAATCAAGCCGTCCAGAGTTATCAACAATTAAAAGTTAACAAATCAAGGTCTAAACACAGTCAAAAGAGATTAATCCTAAGGTTCAAGACAAGTTAGGGTTTCTGGCGTCTCGAACAGCCGCGTCACGCAACTGTTCTCATAAGAACAGCTGAGAACAGCTGCGTCACGCAACTGTTCATGGAAGAACAGTTGCGCCACGCAACTCCTACCTGCGTGACGTGACTGCCGACGCAAGCGCAAACAGTGAAAAATAATCCTATTGCTACAGTTACGGATTAAAAGCAGTAAAAACAGAAAATTGAAGAAATTTTGTACTTACCTCGGATCGAAAGCCACGCATCTGACTCGTTTCGTACCGGACTGGAAATTTTGAACCCGGCAACGGAAGGAGCTGCAATGGTCGCGTCCCGGGGGTTAGCGGGTTCCGGCTCACCGGCATCGGCTCACCGTCAAACGTAGGAATATCAGGCAGGGCCCCGAGAACCTCCATCTCCGGAGTGTAGGCAGAAGCAGGGATTTCTGAGATCTGAGACATCCTTTCAGTTGAACAGTTCAGAGAATTTCCAATCGCTTAGGGTTTGTGAATAAGTGAAATTGAATCGATTGAGAAGGAAACTACTTATAGTAAAACTAGCTGGGTCGAAGCCCATTCAACTGGGCCCAACAAGAGCACTGGGTCTGTTATCCCTTTTCGAGCCCAACAGGCCCACACGGCCCATTTCAAAAGCTCACGACGACCCATTCCGACGACATGACGTCGATGTACGGCTCATATACGGCTGCAACTTTCATCAACTTACCGCACCGGGGTCAGGAGCATCAAATTGTCCATATTACCCTCAGGTAAGTTCTCTTTTAAACACCATATCATAAAGGATATACTTGAAAAATACAGGTAACAGTTTTGTTAAGTCTTTCCTGCTAAAATTTTTGGTAAAATTTTCACAAAAATAATAATAATGCGCTTATAAAAAGTGAATACTTCTGGTTCTAGGCTGGAATTCAGGACTGGGGGCAAAAGTATGACCTTTTGCTTTAATAAGAATTTTTGCATGGGGACATGTGATGTTCCAACACCTTTCTAACAGAAAGCAAGGCCTGTTCGTACACGGACATTGCTCTTCTTTTTCTGGTGAACAATTTCTTTCAGGCCAACCGGTGATGGTTTTTCGAAGCCGTTAGGTCCTATTGATTAGTGATGGTGCATTGCGAAGCTAATCAGCACAACTTCAACCTCCGAACAGTGATGATGTATTGCGAAGCTGTTTGGGTTTTCTCCTCTTAGTCAATGATGATGTATTGCGAAGTTGATCGAGTCAACCCCTTCCTGATTAGTGATGATGTGTTGCGAAGCTAATCAGCACAATTTCAACCTCCGAACAGTGATGATGTATTGCGAAGCTGTTTGAAATCTTCTTCCCCAGTCAATGATGTTGAGTTGCGAAGTTGACCAGGGTAAAATCAACATTTTTCGGGCCGATCAAACCGAGCCTCGAAGATGTCTTTTCAAAATTGACTGGAGCCGATAAAGCCGATCAAACCGAGCTAAGTGGGTGGCCAGATCAAGGTTCTTCAAGCCGATCAAATAAAGCTTCGAAGACTTTGTCATCAAATCAACATTTTTCGGGCTGATCAAACCGAGCCTCGAAGATGTCTTTTCAAAATTGACTGGAGCCAATAAAGCCGATCAAACCGAGCTGAGTGGGTGGCCAGATCAAGGTTCTTCAAGCCGATCAAACAGAGCTTCGAAGACTTTGTCATCAAATCAACATTTTTCGGGCCGATCAAACCGAGCCTCGAAGATGTCTTTTCAAAATTGACTGGAGCCGATAAAGCCGATCAAACCGAGCTGAGTGGGTGGCCAGATCAAAGCTCTTCAAGCCAATCAAACCGAGCTTCGAAGACTTTGTCATAAAATCAACATTTCTCGAGCCGATCAAACCGAGCTTCGAGGATGTCTCTTCAGATTACATGGAAGCCGACAAAGCCAATCAAACTGAGCTTAGGAGGTGACCAGATGGTTGACTCAGCATCTTTTCAAGCCGATCAAACCGGGCTTCGAAAGGATTGCCTAAAAGAAGGCGCGTCAATAGACCACTTTAGCATTAATCGTTTATACAATTAATGATAAAGTGGGGGGGCAAACTGTTGACGCGTGGATTTATGCCTCCACCTGACCCGATGATGATATGAGGACAAAGGGTGAGGTTTCACAATAAACCAGAAGTGCCTGAATCAGAAATTGAACCAAACCGCCCAAAGGAGCCTAACCCACGTTAGGGCTGCGTCACGCAGCTATCACCTGCGTGACGCCACTTTTAGCTGCGTCACGCAGCTCTAACGGGTCTGACACCCTTGGCGCACGCCCGTGCAGTGGCCTGCACTGTTTGTATGGATACGCGGCAACTGTACGAAAAGTAAGTCGCGTCACGCAGGCTTATAGGTGCGTCACGCAACTCCTACCCGCGTGACGCGACTGCCCTGTCGCCCTAGCCATATAAATACTGCATTACACAGCAAAAACGGGACTTTTGGAACCTTTCTCATTTTTCTCTCAAAAGGGACTAAGGCATTTTAGACGAAAAGAAAACGATTGCGGCTAGGGTTTTCCTCAAAGACTCCAGTGAGTAACTTTGAGGAAGATAAAGCCATTAGGCACATAGATTAAAAAACTAAAAAAAAAAGAAGAGAAAGAAAAAGAACATAAAAGAGAGAAAAAAGAAAGGCTTTTATTGTTAAGATTGGACGTTGGACACTTCTGGGATCGTGAGGTTTCATCCTTAGATCAACCATATCGTATGTAATCCTCAAATCTGAGGGTTAGGTAATCATCTAATCCATCCTTTTGCACTTTTAGTTATTTATTTGTGAAAACCTCATTTTCTTAACGTTTTAGTTAGTTTGGTGTGGGTTAGACTACATTTTGCCCATTTTTGAGCGTTTCTGAATCATATTAAACCTCTGTTGATAAAAGAAAACGTAAAAAGAGCAGTTTGAATGGTAGTTGCGGGCCAGAGCAGCTGCGTCACGCAGCTATTACCTGCGTGACGCGACTGTTCATGTCCAAAAGTCTTTAATTTGGATTGGACCACCTGCGTGACGCGGCTATTCGCAGACCTAGGATACTTTTGTATTTAATGTGATATTTTGGATGGATAATCAATAAAACTGAGAATATTAATAAGTCGCGAATAGTTCTGTCACGCAGCTAGGAGTTCCGTCACGCGACTGTTCTTCATAGAACAGCCGCGTGACGCAACTGTTCCTATTTCCAGTAACATAATAAGAGTTGCGCCACGCGAGTGTTCCTCATAGAACACCCGCGTGACGCGACTGTTCTAAAGTTCCAGGATTAATAAGGGGAGCTGCGTCACGCGACTGTTCCTTGTGGAACACCTGCGTGACGCGACTGTCCTAAAAATTTCAGTGTATTTTCCTTATTTCACCTTAATTTTATATTATTAAGTGGGCTTTAATCTCAACTCAGAAAATGATCAAACATGGGCAAATTAAGATTTAATCAAACCAAACCAACTAATTATTAATGATTATGAGGTTTTAGGATTTATTTCTTTTTATTTATTGTTTATCATATTATCAAATCCGGTTTGTGGCCCACCTTTAACCATAAGGCAAGAGCGGGTCATTTATTTATTTGATTTAATATTTTCGGTTCGGTTTGTTGCCCGCCTTTAACCATAAGGCAAGAGCGGGTCTTTTTATTTATTTGGTTTGATCGTTTTGATTTAATTGCTTTGATTTGAATAATTGCTATGTGATAATTAGATTTGATTGGGACGATTAATTAATTTTCCACATAGGAACTCGGTTCGATTTACTCGGGTTGGGTTTAAATAAATAGAATAAATTGACTTTTCTAAAATAAAATAAAATTAGAAATTGTAGGTTAAAAGAGGCCGGTTTTCCGGGCGTCGGCTTCCAACGGACCGACGTACCTAATTCCCTTACCTAGAATCGTACTTGGTACGCCTGACCGGTTTCTCTAAATAATTCGGCCTTAAATAAAATTGGGTTAAATGAAGTCACTTTTATAAAATTGAAAACGGTCCCATTGCCGAAATAATGGGTGGCAACTCAAATGTTTTATAAGACCGATTTATCGGCATCGCATATCTAAAAAGATTTTTATCACATTTTTTCCAAAACAATAATAAATAATAATAATAAATAAAAAGATGTTTTTCGGAATCCTTCCGGGGTTTGGGATTTCGGCGAAAACACCCTCTGCCCCGGAATTTCAAAGCCAATGAATACTGTGAGTACCATCAAGGACATGGGCATAAGACCAAATCATGCTGGACTTTGAAAAACCGCCTACAAGACATGGTTGACGATAGGTCCATTATCCCCAAGAGCAAGCTGAACATCAACCAATCCCTTGCCTAACCATGGGATTAATGCAAAAAAAAAAAATTTTTTGCTGAACAAGAATCGTTCGATCCTTTCGAACTTTTTCTTAGAAATGAATGAAGTTTGTGTCTGAGAAGGTTGAGATCAAACCTCCAAAAGAACAAAGGAATTGTTCAAGACCAGTGACAACATGTCTGATCGATTGAAGCATCGAGAAGAACAAAGTCACTACAGTCAATCCAATCCCAGTCCATCACAGTCCACCTAGAGTCTATCTTTTAGGGTCTAGTTTTTTTTTTTCAAGTTTTCATTCAATTCAAATTTGTAAATCTAAGTGTCTTTTGTACACGAATTTTGTCTTATCAATAAAAAGGGATCAGTTTATGTTCCAATCATGTTTATACTCTTTCCCTATCCTTTCCTGTGAAAGCAAAAAAAATCGAAAAAAAAAATAATAAAAAATTAAAAAAAAAATGATGATAAAAAAAAACAGATAATAAAAATTGGCAAAGAAAAATGCATTCATTTGCTCTGCATCAATCAAAGCTGGAGGCATCCTAAGAAGCACCATCAAAGGGGGAGTTTTGAAGGGTAATCATGGAAAGGATCCAGCAAAGGGTACGCAAGACTTCAAACAGTACCGAGGCAAAGCCGATTGAAGGGGTTAGGGCCAGAATGGTTTCTCCGAAAACTTAAGAATGGAAGATGCTCCGATAGAGAGGTGTCTGAATTTTGAGCTTAAAAGCAACAGAATAAAGAAGTTATGCTTGGAATTGGGTTGGGTCTGCACGAAGTCGCAATGCTATCCATACACTACTCAAGTCATCTCAGAATCAAGTTGCCTCGAAATTCTTTATGGAGAGGCTGCTTCTAAGCAAGCAAAAGAAAAAAAAATGGGTCAAAAGGAACTTCTGCACAAAAGAAAGAAATCAAGGACAAAGCTACAGGAAATCAAGTTGTCAAAAACGGGTCAACTGCAAGCTCTCCGTTAAATTCAAGCCCATCAAGGGTAGATGACAGATCATTTCAGCCATAAGGACAAAGACCAAGCGGCTGCTCACATTTTGAAAAAGCAAGTTAAAAGAAGCAGTCATTTCCACGAATTGGATGACAACAAACACCTTGAAAATCAAGCGCCAAACATGGCACAAATACAAGTGTCCTTATAAACAAGGATCATTTCTCAAAACAAGGAAAAGGAAGAGTCTCCTCAAAATTCCTTATGGAGAGGAGAACCATTGAAGAAATAAGTTCCAAGTTCAGAGGAAGATAAAGTTCAAGAAAAGGAATCAAATTAACCTCAAGAATTCAAACATGGCAAAAGCCACAAACTCAAAGCATAAAAGTTTCTTCAACACTCAAGCCACTCAAGTTACCACCACAATGTGGGTATTCAAAACTCTTTGTGATGAATACAAGTCATATTTCAGTCAACTAGTGGTAAAACCACTACAACAACAAAGTCAGATTCGCCTAGAGCTCGAGTCAATAAGTTGATTCAATAATCCAGTCGGGAATGAATCCCGCAAAGACATCAAGCCAGGAAGGAATCCCGCGAAGAAATCAAGCCAGAAATGAATTCTGCATCAACATCAAGTTGGGAATGAATCCCGTAAAGACATCAAGCCGGGAAGGAATCCCGCGAAGAAATCAAGTCAGAAATGAATTATGCATCAATAATCAAGTCGGGAATGAATCCCGCAAAGGCATCAAGCCGGGAAGAAATCCCGCAAAGAAATCAAGCCAGAAATGAATTCTGCATCAACGTCAAGTCGGGAATGAATCTCTTAAAGACATCAAGCCGGGAAGGAATCCCGCGAAGAAATCAAGTCAGAAATGAATTCTGCATCAACATCAATTCGGGAAGGAATCCCGCAAAGACATTCAGTAGGGAAGGAATCCCGCAAAGACCTCAAGCCGGGAAGAAATCCCGCGAAGAAATCAAGTCAGAAATGAATTCTGTGTCGATATCAAGTCGAGAAGGAATCCCGCGAAGAAATCAAGTCAGAAATGAATTCTGCATCAACATCATTTCGGGAAGGAATCCCGCAAAGACATTCAGTAGGGAAGGAATCCCGCAAAGACCTCAAGCCGGGAAGAAATCCCGCGAAGAAATCAAGTCAGAAATGAATTCTGTGTCGATATCAAGTCGAGAAGGAATCCCGCGAAGAAATCAAGTCAGAAATGAATTCTGCATCAACATCAATTCGGGAAGGAATCCCGCAAAGACATTCAGTAGGGAAGGAATCCCGCAAAGACCTCAAGCCGAGAAGAAATCCCGCGAAGAAATCAAGTCAGAAATGAATTCTGCGTCGATATCAAGTCGAGAAGGAATCCCGAAGAAATCAAATCGGAAATGAATTCCACAATCAGCATTAAGGCGGAATTGAATTTTGCCCCAACAGCAAGTCGAAAATAAATTCCGCACCAAGACGGAAAGGAATTCCGCACTAATATCAAGTCGGAGATGAATTCCGCACCAGCCGAGCACGAAGTTCGCATCCCAGAAGGAACTACGAAAGACCTGATTCTCCCCATCCCCCGAAGAGTTCTTGGAGATACGTAGGCAGCCACAAAGGCACGGTCACAAACATAAGTTTGCATCATAAAAAGCATTTTCTCTTTGCCAACATAAAAAATAAAATAAAATAAAATAAAATAAAAAAAAGAGAAGAAAAGAAAAATAAAAAGCTGGAGTTGAAAACCCGAAAGGGCGGCTTCAGGCAAGAATTGAGCCCGCTAGGCCGAAAACCCGAAAGGGCGGTCTAGGCAAAAGTCAGGGCAAAGAGCCTGCTAGAGTCGAAAACCCGAAAGGGCGGCTACTAGGCAAAAAAAAAAAAAAAATCCCTTTCAAAGGTCTCCTTGGGAGTATATAAATCATTTTTTCCAGGAATCACTGAGTTCCTTCGAGTCAAAATTCACTACAAGAAAAATTTGAGTCTCTAAATCGAGTCTCCAATGAGTCTCTAAAATCAAGTCTCCATCACCAGTGGTCATTCCACAACGAGTCACAAAAATCGAATCATTCTCAAAAGTTCGTTTTGAAAGCGCCACTCTTTGAGTCATTCCTCGAAAAAAAAGAGAGAGAGGAAAATGTCAATTCAATCCCCAGGGTTTCCAAAAAGACCCTAAAAAATGTCAAACATAATCGTTGAGAGGTAATTCTTTAATACCTCGTCTCCACTCGGGCCATCGTTTCTTCGATCCTTTTAGACGAGCGATGTCATCCACATTGTCCGTTTCCTCGAGTCATATAAGTGGCTTTGTTCTCTTTGATTCCTCAATCGATTGGACAAGTACAACACCAATGTTGTGAAGTATTCCATGGTCAGCACCATTCTGCGGGCAAGAAGTGATAAGAACCTTCACCATTCTCCCATCACAGAAGTAATCACGGAATGTTTTAGTCTTTCATTAAGAAGAAATTCTATTTCAGCTAATAAGGGCATCAATTCTCTTAAGCAGGGGGCAAAATCCTCCAAGTTGGATTCAGGGGCAAGTGTTATAAAAAAAAAAAACATACACAACCCAGGGTGAAACCCAACCATCGTCAATCTCTTTTACACAAACCCAGGGTAGAACCCGGTTAATGGTTAACCTTTTTTTACATAAAACCTGGGGTAAAACCCTAACCAATAACCAACCAATTTTCATCCAAAACCAAGCCATTTGATCGTTTCGACTTTAGGTGGACCCTTGGTTCTTAAAGAAAAAACAAAAACAATAAAAAAAAAAACAAAATCTCTTTTGAAGCCCTCATTAAGAGGCAAAACATCTTTTCAAGCCCTCATTAAGAGGCAAAACATCTTTTCAAATCCTCTAAGAGGTAAAATCTCTTTTCAAGCCCTCATTAAGAGGCAAAACATCTTTTTAAGTCCTCTAAGAGGCGAAACATCTTTTCAAGTCCTCTAAGAGGCGAAACATCTTTCCAAGCCCTCATTAAGAGGCAAAACATCTTTTCAAGCCCTCTAAGAGGCAAAACATCTTTTTAAGTCCTCTAAGAGGCGAAACATCTTTTCAAGTCCTCTAAGAGGCGAAACATCTTTCCAAGTCCTCTAAGTGGCGAAACATCTTTCCAAGCCCTCATCAAGAGGCGAAACATCCTTTTCAAGCCCTCATTAAGAGGCAAGACATTTAAGTCCTCTAAGAGGCGAAACATCTTTTCAAGTCCTCTAAGAGGCGAAACATCTTTCCAAGTCCTCTAAGAGGCGAAACATCTTTCCAAGCCCTCATCAAGAGGCAAAACATCCTTTTCAAGCCCTCATTAAGAGGCAAGACATCTTTTCAAGCCCTCATTAAGAGGCAAAACATCTTTTCAAGCCCTCTAAGAGGCAAAACATCTTTTCAAGCCCTCATTAAGAGGTAAAACATCTTTTCAAGTCCTCTAAGAGGCAAAACATCTTTTCAAGTCCTCAAAGAGGCAAAAACATCTTTAAGCTGCAAACATAAATCCATGCACTTGATCATTTCATTTAAAAAAAAAAAAAAAAAAAACCAACGGCGGGGTTTCCTCCTCTGCCCATCCTCAAAATTTGCTCCTTCAGACAGCCACTGGCTCTCATAAATCATTTTTATGATAGCCAGTGGGGGGCAACTGTGAATACTCAAATTTTGAGGCTCAAAAAGCCAGTTTTTCCGGACTGCGAATAATAAAATTTGCTACAGTAAATTTGACTTTTTGCAAACAGTCCGACCGGACCGAAGGCCATTTTGGAAGTTCACCGAAAGTATGCCAATATGGTACTTAAAACGTCCGGAATGTCGCGAGGATCGCGGAACAGGTCCCGGAATATTTTTCGAAAATCCGAAACTCCTAAAAAAATCCTCTGAAGTGAAAGGCCCAAGGGGCCGCCGTCGAGCACGGCGGCTCCGGCCGCCGGACATGGCGGCACCTGCCGCCGGCCTCCGGCGGCACCTGCAGCTAGACGTGGCGGGACCGGCCGCCGACCATCGGCGGCACCTGTGGCCGGACTCCGGCGGCACCAGCCGCCGGCCATCGGAGGCACTGCCGCCCTAGGCCCATTTTTGGCCTATAAATAGCCACTTACCTCTTCATTTTTTGCCACTCCTGTCTGTGTTGACGGACGATCTTTCTCCCTCACGCTTTTGCGATTCTTTTACCGCTTTTTGCATTTTTAATTCAGTCTTTATTTTTTTTATGTGTTATGATACTTGGCCACTAAAATTAAACAAATTATAATTAATTAATTAATATTTTCCCAAGCGAGGAGCTTAATCCGGAGTTAAGAAGCGGTCGTCGATTAAGTCAGGTACTTAAACGAAACTCTGTCTATTTAATTTTAGCACTTCATGCATGCTTCTCTTCTACTCCTAATAATTCTATAACTGCATAAATGCATTCATATCATATTTAGATGAATAAACTGCCTCAATCAAATATGATTAAGCTTAAATACCCAGTTAATTAATAATCGTGGTATTAATGCTAAATCCGACAATATTGGCTAAAAAGCCTAGTTAATTAATAACTACGGTTTAATTGCCTTTATTTTGAACAAATCCGGCTTAAGTCCAATTAATCGATAGTTGTGGCTAAAAGTTTCAATCAATCGCGTTTTGGCAACAAATTGCCTACAGTTTAATCAATTACACTTTGGCAATAAATTGCCTACGGCTTAATCAATTTTGGCAAATAAATCACCTATAAATAAGATTAACCATTTTTAGCGACAAATCGCTTAAATCAATTTTTTTACATAATGCCTTGAATTAAATCACACCTTTTGGCCAAAGGCCTTAAATCAATCATTTTGGCGACAATCGCCCAATCAACACTTTTGGCAAACAGATTGCCTAAATCAACACATTTTGGCTAAAAGCCTTAAAATCAATCATTTTGGCGACAATCGCCCAATCACATCATTTTGGCAAACAGATTGCCTAAATCAACACATTTTGGCTAAAAGCCTTAAAATCAATCATTTTGGCGACAATCGCCCAATCACATCATTTTGGTAAACAGATTGCCTAAATCAACACATTTTGGCTAAAAGCCTTAAAATCAATCATTTCGGCAATAATAAGCCCGAACATCAATTTTCGGTAATAATAAGCCCGAACATCAATTTTCGGCAATAATAAGCCCGAACACCAATTTTGGCAATAAAAAGCCCAAACATCACTTTGGCGACAAATCGTCCAACAAAACGTCTTTCGGCAATAATAAGCCCGAACATCAATTTTGGCAATAATAAGCCCAAATATCAACTTTGGCGACAAATCGCCCGACAACCATTTTTGGCACGAATGCCTTAAAACCAACATTTTTGGCGACAAACGCCTAATCGAATCAATCGATCCTTTGGCAAAATGCCTAAACAAACGTGCACAAAGCATACACACACTCATGCATTAAGCGTACACCTTCAAAGCCCTTCAAAGAAGGCCTATCAAACTACGTTGACTTTGATCTTCCATTCAAACGGAAGTACGTAGGCACGTTCGGGATTTAACCCCGGGTGGCAAGTCAAAATCACTTAAATATTTCAATTGGTCCAATTACTTCATTCACCCTGCAAAGCATTTCATTCATCGGTTAGTTCATCAGCATGACATAGTCTCGGGATCCACCTCGGGTTCGTAGACCATGCCTTAACATTGGGATAATTAATCTAATAATTAGGTTAATTAAAATTGGAGTCACTTAGGGTTTTTCCTAGTTTACCCTAAAATAATTAAACAAGGTGGCAACTCATACATTCACGTGCATTTCTGCCCTTAGTCACATGCATTCACATGCCTATGATATTTTGGGGTAGGGGTTCACACCTAACCCTCAGATTTGAGGATTGCATACATTGGTATTGATCTGGAAGTAATGTTTCATAGTCACAGGAATGTAATCACCAGGTTCTTCTACGAAAACAAAACGATTTTCCTCTCTTTTCCTCTTTTTTTTGTCTTCTCTTTTTTTGTTATTTTTCTTTGATTTTAAATCTAGATATCTATGACCTGATCTATCCCAAATTTACTCAGACGAGTTCTTGAGAAAGAGCTTTAGTCGTTTTTTGATACCTAAACTCAGAAAATTATGTCTTAGAGAAAAACGAGAGCAAAAATCTTAAAAAATGTCAAAAGTCCCGTTTTTGCTGTGTAATGTAGTATTTATATGGCTAGGGCGACAGAGCAGTCGCGTGACGCGGGTAGAAGCAGCGTGACGCAGCCGTAAACCTGCGTGACGCGACTTACTTTTCGTACTGTTGCCGCGTATCCATACAAACAATGCAGGCCGTTGCACGGGCGCGCGCCAGGGGTGTCAGACCCGTTAAAGCTGCGTGACGCAGCTAACAGTGGCGTCACGCGGGTTGTAGCTGCTTGACGCAGCCCTAACATGGGTCAGGCTCCTTTAGACGGTTTGATTCAGGTTTTTTTTTGTTCAAACATTCCTGGTTAACCGTGAAACTTTATCCCCTGTCCTCATATCATCACCGGGTTAGGCGAGTGTGAATACTCAAATTTTGAGGCTCGAAAAGCCAGTTTTCCCGGACTGCGAACAGTCCGGCCGGACCGGAGGCCATTTTGGAAATTTACCGAAAGTATGCCAATATGGTACTTAAAAAGTCCGGGACGTCGCGAGGATCGCGGAACTGGTCCCGGAATATTTTTTGGAGGCCCGAAACTCCAGAAAAAGCCTCCGGAACGTAAAACTAGAAAGTCCGTCGGCCGCAGCGGTGGCAGCAGTCGCCCTTCACGGCGGCGGCAGCCACTATCGCCGGCGGCTACCGTCGCCGTGGGTTCGGCGGCCCAAGCCGCCTTCCTCCGGCGGCCGAGTCGCCGAGCTCCGGCGGCCCCGCCGCCGATCTCCGGCGGTCGAGCCGCCGAGACCCGGCGACCCAGCTGCCGGCCACCAGCGGCCGAGCCGCCGAACCCGGCCGCCGAAACAGTCCGAAATTGCCTATAAAAGCAGCCCCGGACCTTCTGTTTTCCACACTCAGTCTGTGTTGACGGACGCTCCTTCTCCCCTACGCTCCTTGCGATTCTTTTACTACTTTTTCTGCATTTTTAATTTAGTTTTTATTGCTTTCTTGTTGTGATAATTGGTCACTTAAATTAAATTAAAATTAATTAAAATTCCCTTAACGAGGAGCTTAACCTGGAATTAAGAAGTGGCCGTCGATTAAATCAGGTACATGAATTAAACTCTGCCTATTTAATTTTAGCACTTCATGCATGCTTCTTTTCTACTCCTAATAACTCTACAACTGCATAAATGCATTCACATCACAATTAGGCAAATAAACTGCCTCAATTAAATATGATTAAGCTTTAATGCCCGGTTAATCAATAATCGTGGTATTAAGCTTAAATCCGACAATATCGGCTAAAAGGACCTAGTTAATCAATAACTACGGTTAATTGCCTTTATTTCGAACAGCCTGGCTTAAGTCCAATTAATCAATAATTGTGGCTAAGAAGCCTTAATCAATCACGTTTTGGCAACAAATTGCCTACAATTGAATCAATCACATTTTGGCAACAAATTGCCCACGGTTCAATCAATTTTTGGCAAACAAATTGCCTATAAGTTAGATTAACCACTTTTTAGCGACAAATCGCTTAAATCACAATTTTTGGCTAAAAGCCTTCAAACAATTGCTTTTGGCAAATAAATTGCCTTAAGTCAATCAATTTTGGCGACAAACGCCCAATCAATCAATTTTTAGGCAATAAATTGCCTAAATCAATTCATTTGGCTAAAAGCCTTAAATCAGTCATTTTGGCGACAAACGCCCGAATAATCACTTTTGGCAAAAATTGCCTAAATCTTTTGGCTAAACGCCTTCCCATACCAACTTTTGGCACAAATGCCTTGATCACTTTGGCGACGAATCGCCTAACCATTTTTTGGCAATAATAAGCCCAAACACCAATTTTTGGCAAACTAATTGCCTAAATCAATCTTTTTGGCTAAAAGCCACTAAAATCAACATTTTTGACATCAAATGCCTAAAAATCAATTCTTTGGCAAAATGCCTAAACAAAATGCACGAAGCATACACACACTCATGCATTAAGCATACCCATTCAAAGCCCTTCAAAGAAGGCCTATCGAACTACGTCGACTTTGATCTTCCATTCAAACGGAAGTACGTAGGCACGTTTGGGATTTAACCCCGAGCGGCAAGTCGAAATCACATAAACACTTTCATTGGTCCAATTACATCATTTTACCCTGCAAAGCATTCATTATTTTGGTTAGTTCATCAGCATGACATAGTCTCGGGATCCACCTCAGGTTCGTAGACCCTGCCTTAACATTGGGTTAATTAATCTAATAATTAGGTTAATTAAAAATTGGAGTCACTTAGGATTTTTTCCTAGTTTACCCTAAAATAATTAAACAAGGTGGCGACTCATACATTCACGTGCATTTCTGCCCTTTAGTCACATGCATTTGTATGCCTATGATGTTGTGGGGAGGGGTTCACAGTTTGGCGACTCTGCTGGGGACATTATGTAATCTTTTTGCATAAGTAGACTACAATTGCTACATAGACTAACCGGGCCTTCTTTAGGGCATTATTTTACTATGCTTTGTTTTGCAGGGTACCTTGACATGAATCGAGCGTTCTTTCTTTAAGAATACTTGATGAGAAAATTTGAACTTAATTGACGAATTTGATTAAAACATTTAAATTTGTTGACTTATTGGCACGATTGAGAATCTTTTTCTCCATTGAATAAAAAATGAATTTCAAATGAATTTCTTCTCTCTCTGTTCAAACTTCTGAGTCTGGATAGCAAGTAGCGCTGATCGGCAGGTCTCTTTGATTATGTCAACGGACAGCCAAAGCGTCCTTCCTGTTACCGCAAACCATCCCTAATCCTTTTGGGGGATGGCCCATGAGTATGCGTACCGTTGGACCCACGCGAAACTCCTTGTTTCACATGTGGTTAGGTATATCCATGCTCAAGGTTCAAGGGTCCCTTTATAAGCCGATTCTCTATTTGTGTCATAGCCTATAGTACCTATCCTTTAGGACTGTATGCACCCAATGATGCTGAATCATTCCATTAAAATGAGTTATGTTGTGATGTTGTGCGCATTCACGCATTCATCCCATACTTCACAAAGAAAAACATTCCATTTCAAAGCTAGAAAATCACATTTTGGTCCCTGAGACCTGAAAAATCACATTTTGGTCCCTGAGACCTGAAAAATTACATTTTGGTCCCTGAGACCTGGAAAATTCACATTTTGGCCCCTAAGGCCCAAAAATTTTCCATTTTGGCCCTAGAGGCCCAAAATTTTTCAATTTGGCCACAGAGGCCCAAAATTCTCAATTTGGCCCCAAAGGCCCAAAAATTCTTAAGTGGGCCACAGAGGCCCAAAAATTCACAATTTGGCCCCAAAGGCCCAAAAGTTCTCAAGTTGGCCACAGAGGCCCAAAAATTTACAATTTGGCCCCAATGGCCCAAAAATTCTCGATTTGGCCACAGAGGCCCAAAAATTTACAATTTGGCCCCAAAGGCCCAAAAATTCACAATTTGGCCCCAAAGGCCCAAAACTTCTCAATTTGGCCCCTGAGGCCCAAAAATTCACAATTTGGCCCCAAAAGCCCAAATATTCTCAATTTGGCCCCTGAGGCCCAAAAATTCTCAAGTTGGCCACAGAGGCCCAAAAATTCACAATTTGGCCCCGAAGGCCCAAAAATTCTCAATTTGGCCCCAGAGGCCCAAGAATACCCATTTTTGCCCCTAAGGCCCAAAAATTTCCAATTTGGCCACAGAGGCCCAAGAATTCCCAATTTGGCCCCAGAGGCCCCGAAAATTCACATCTTGGCCCCTAAGGCCCTAAAATTCCCATTTTGGCCCCAAAATTCACATTTTGTCCCCTAAGGCCCAAAAGTTCACATCTTGGCCCCAAAGGCCCAAAAATTTCCAATTTGGCCCCAAAGGCCCAAAAGTTCCCAATTTGGCCACAAAGGCCCGAGAATTCCCAATTTGGCCCCAAAGGCTCAAAAACTCACATGTTGGCCTCAAAGGCCCAAAAATTCACATGTTGGCCTCAAAGGCCCAAAAATTCACATTTTGGCCCCTAAGGCCCAAAAAAAAAAATTCTTTGAGAACTTAGGGCCTTTCGAAAAGTCGAGGTGTCCAGCCCTAAGCACTCTACCTTACATATCACATCCCATTAGGTCCTATCCTAGGTGTCCTACCTTACCAACGCTACCCCGAATATCAATGCATATGAATGCATGTGACTAAAGGAAGAAATGCACGTGAATGTATGAGTCGCCACCTTGTTTAATTGTTTTAGGGTAAACTAGGAAAAAACCCTAAGTGACTCCAATTTTAATTAACCTAGTTACTAGATTAATTAGCCCAATGTCTAAGGCATGGTATGCAAACCCGAGATGGATCCCGAGACTATGTCATGCTGATAAACTAACCAATGAATGAATGCTTTGCAAGGTAATTGGACCAATGAAAAATGTTTATGTGATTTCGACTTGCCGCCCGGGGTTAAATCCCGAACGTGCCTACGTACTTCCATTTGAATGGAAGATCAAAGTCAATGTAGTTCGATAGGCCTCTTTTAGAGGGCTTTGAATGAGGATGCTTTATGCATGAGTGTGTGTATGCTTTGTGCATTTTGTTTGGGCATTTTGCCAAAGAATTGATTGATTTTTAGGCATTTGATGCCAAAATGTCGATTTTAATGGCTTTTAGCCAAAAAGATTGATTTAGGCAATCGTTGCCAAAAATGATTAATTTTAGACGATTGTCGCCAAAATGATTGATTTTAAGGCTTTTAGCCAAAATGTGTTGATTTGAAAACTTTTAGCAAAAAGTGTTGATTTAGGCAATTTATTGCCAAAAATTGATGATTTTAATGGCCTTTAGCCAAAAAGGTTTAATTTAAGCAATTGTTGCCACAATTAATGTGATTTAGGCGATTGTCGCCAAAATGATTGCTTTAAGGCAATTTATTTACCAAAAGCAATTGTTTGAAAGGACTTTTAGCCACAATTACTGATTAATTGGGTTTTTAGCCGAATTTATTTGAAATAAAGGCAATTAAACTGTAGTTATTAATTAACTAGGCCTTTTAGCCAAAATTGATTTATTGAAACAATTTATTCACCAAAAGTGATTAATTCGCAATGTAGGCAATTTATTGCCATGAAAAACGTGTTTAATGAAGGCCTTTTAGTCACAATTATTGATTAACTGGACTTAAGCCGAAAAAAAAATGTTCGAAATAAAGGCAATCATACCATAACTATTAATTAGCTAGGTATTTTAAGCCAAATATTGTCGGATCTAAGCTTTTGATAACACGATTATTAATTAACCGGGCATTTAGCTTGATCATGCTTTAATTGAGACAATTTAATTGTCGAAAACGATGACGTGAATGCATTTTATGCAGTTATAGATTTATTAGGAGTAGAAGAGAAGCATGCATGACGTGCTAAAATTAAATAGGCAGAGTTTTGATTTACATACCTGATTTAGTCGACGACCGCTTCTTAACTCCAGATTAAGCTCCTCGTTAAGGGAATTAATTTTAATTTAATTTTAAGTGACCAAGTATCACAACAATAAAATAAAACTAAAATTAAAAAATGCAAGAAAGCAGTAAAGAATCGCAAAGAGCGTAGGGAGAAGGAGCGTCCGTCAACACAGACTGAGTGAGTCAAAACAAAGCCCAGAGCCTTTTTTTATAGGAAAAAACGTGACCCCGGGCGCCCCTGCCCGCCTTCGAGGGCGGGCATGCCCGCATGGGCTGGGCTGGGCGGGCGTGCCCGCCTGGCCTGGGCGGGCACGCCCGCCAGGCTTGGGCGGGTGTACCCGCCCATGCTGGGCAGGCATGTGTGCCTTTTCCCCTCTCTTTTTTTTTCTTTTTTCGTTCCGGAGGCTTTTCCGGGAGTTCCGGACCTCCAAAAAATATTCCGAGACCAGTTCCGTGATCCTCGTAATTTTTCGGACATTTCAAGTACCATATTGGCATACTTTCGATAAACTTCCAAAATAGCCTTCGGTCCGGCCGGACTGCTTGCAATCCGGGAAAGCTGGCTCTTCGAGCCTCAAAATAAATGGGTATCCACAGGCGACTGCAGCCGCCGCCGGCGATAGCGGCTACCGTCGCCTTTAAGGGCGGTCGCCACCGCCGCAGCCGGGAAAACTGGCTTTTTGAGCCTCAAAATTTAGGTATTCACAGTTGCCCCCCACCGGCAACCATAAAAAATGTTTTATGGGCGTCGGTGGTTGTCTGAAAACCAAATTTTGTAGGTGAGAATCAGACGCGTCCAGAGGACCCGCCTTTATCCTTTTAATTGGGAATTTTTGGGCCTTAGGGGCCAAAATGTGAATTTTGGGCCTTAGAGGCCAAATTGGGAATTTTTGGGCCTTAGGGGCAAAATGTGAATTTTGGGCCTTAGGGGCCCAGATGTGAATTTTTGGGCCTTAGAGGCCAAATTGGGAATTTTTGGGCCTTAGGGTCCAAAATGTGAATTTTGGGCCTTAGGGGCCCAGACGTGAACTTTTGAATTTTTGGGCCTTAGGGGCCCAAATGTGAACTTTTGGGCCTTAGGGGCCAAAATGTGAATTTTTGGGCCTCAGAAGCCAAATTGGGAATTTTTGGGCCTTAGGGGCCAAAATGTGAATTTTGGGCCTTAGGGACCCAGACGTGAACTTTTGAATTTTCGGGCCTTAGGGGCCCAGATGTGAACTTTTGGGCCTTAGGGGCCAAAATGTGAATTTTTGGGCCTTAGAGGCCAAATTGGGAATTTTTGGGCCTCAGGGGCCAAAATGTGATTTTTTTTTTTTTTGCCTGTATTTCGGTACTGAACTTTGACTGTACCTGCACTTGGTTAGTACTGAAAACATGTATGCATGATTATCAAATTTGAAAGAAAATAGGATTTTGTTTCAGCCCATTTTATGGAAAATATATATATATATATTTTTTATTCCTCATCGTTTCTCGAAAATCGAGCCAAAAGGCACTTTTCAGCTTTTCCTTCTCTCATTCTCCTTTTCTCTCTTTTTTTCTTTTAAAGATGAACCATAGCATGCACAGCTGGACTAGGAGTCTCTCCAAAGTCGAAAAGATCAATTTGGGGAGGTACGGTCTTTCTCCTGTCATTACTCTTCGGGGTGTAGTAGTTGACTGGACTTTCTTAAGGGCCTATATTAGACTTTGGGATCCTGAGGCCTATGTTTTCCGGTTTGGGGCGATGATGGAGGAAATGTGCCCTCTCTTTGAGGAGTTTTGTGCCATTATAGGGTGTGATCCCAATGCCCCTTTGGTCAAGCATGAGGTAAAAATTGGGCATGTTAGGTCTTTTGAAAACCATGTTTCAGTTTAGCCGACCACAGGCTAGGGCTATGATTGTCGAAGACCAGAAGGCAGTTTTGTTGCCCCTGATTGACGAATTTTCGGAGGCTTGCCCAGACGACCCATACCGGATGAGGCTAAGAATGCGGGCCCTGGTTTTTTGTTTATTAGCTGGCTTCTTGTTTAACCAGGACCCAGGCTTTGGGGATTTGCATCTTTGTCCCATGGTTCGACAAATGGAGGATAGGGGTTGTATTGGCGGCATTGTGCTGGCCAAGACTATTAAGAGCCTTGACAGGGCTGCTTTAGGGTTTGATGACTGGACAGTTTCTCCCATTATTCTCCAGGTATTTTCCTTCTTCCTTTTTTTTTTATGTTTTGTTATTATTTTTCACTCCCTTATAATAGAAAGGATCCATTACTCAGGTTTGGTTGAAGGACCATCTTCGAGTGGTCACTGCTCCTACCTCCCTTCCTTATAACCCTTCTCAATATCGCATGCGGAGGATCTTGACCACATATCCTTCCATTGACGCATGGACTTCATGGTTGATTGAGTTGGGCCCAACTGTGGTTCATCTCCTGGTACAACATCACTCGCTTTATCCAGGCTAGCTTCCGCCATGCCCGGGTTTACCTTTTAGGCCTTTCCCATTGTACTTGGTACTCCGCTTCGCGTGTTTTGAGACAGATGGGGATAGATCAGACTGCTCCACTTATGGATGACATTTCAGCTGATTCTGCCATTACCCCGGGTGTTACTCGGGCCGTCCTTAGGGCTTGGGTCAGAGATCATCATATGGTTAGGCCTTTACCTAACCCTGCCGGTGTTCAGACTTCTCCTGAATATCGGACCTGGTTCATTGCCACTGTCTGGCCAATTGAGAGACCGAGGAGGACTGCACTGCTGAGTGCACTCGAAGGTTGGGTTCAGACTGACACTGGTGATGAGGCTGGGACTGGGGAGGAGATTGTGCTGACTCCTAAGACAGGCGAGGTGGAGCGGAGTTTAACAGCTAGGGATGACTCGGAGGATGTTGCTCCACGGAGGAGGCGGGACACTTAGACTCCTATAGGTTTTTGGACTTTGTTGTTTTTTTTTTTTTTACTTTCTGTGTTGGCTTTGGATTTTTGGATATTTTGCTTTTTTGGCTTTTTATTTGAGACTCTGATTTAAACTTTATTATTTATTGGACTTTTTGCCTTCTGCTTGACTTGAACTGCTTGCTTTAATTATAAATGTATTTGTCTTTTAAACTTTCCAAGCATCATCCAACTTTATTTATTCAAGCTCTAACTTTTGCCTAAGCCGCCCTTTCGGGTTTTCAACTTAGCGAGCTACCCTTTTTTGCCTAAGCCGCCCTTTTCGGGTTTTCAGCTTAGCGGGCCCCGACTTTTGCCTAAGCCGCCCTTTCGGGTTTTCGGCTTAGCGGGTTTTCTTTTCTTTTTTTTTTTTGTCTTCTTTTTTTTTATTATCGGCAAAGAAGAAAGAATTATGAAAATGCTTTTTTTTTTAATGTTTAGACCGCGCCCAATGAGAGATGCCTACATATCTCCGATATATAATTTCTTTTTTTTTTCCAAAGAGAATCAGGTCTAATGTAGTTCATCATACATTATGCAATGATTACAATTACACAAAATATCTTTTTAACTGATCTAAATTACATGGATTAGTGAATTCCAAACCATCCAAATCAGTCAAAATAACGGCTCCGCCTGACAATATCTTCTTTAACACATAGGGTCCAGCCCAATGAGGATGAAACTTCCCACGCGGATCTATGATTGGCTGTCTAATCTCCTTCAGAACCAAACAACCTTCTTCCAGTTTTCGGTCTTTGACCTTCTTATTAAAATGCCGCGCCATTCTTCTTTGATAAACTTGAGTTTGGTGGATTGCTCACAATCGCTTTTCATCCATACCCAAGAGCTGCAAATGATAATTCTCAGCCCAATTTGCTTCACTGATCTGGCTTTCCCGGATAACCCTCGCCGACTGAACTTCCAGCTCAATAGGCAATACTGCTTCCATGCCATATACTAAGGAATACGGGGTTGCCCCAGTAGGTGTTCTGATTGAAGTCCTGTATCCCCACAAGGCATTTGGCAATTGTTTATGCCATGCCCTATGTTTCTGAACTGTCTTTTGCAAAATGACTTTTATAGCCTTGTTCGCAGCTTCGACGGCCCCATTTGTTTGTGGGCAATAGGGTGAGGACTTATGATGTTGAATCTTCTTTTGCTTTAAGAGGTCAGCGAATTCGCCTTGAAAATGAGACCCGTTATCAGTAATGATCTCGAATGGTGTTCCGTACCGACAAAGGATGTTGGCACGTACAAACTGCGCTGCCTTCTTGGCGTTCAAAACTGAAAAGGAAGCTGCCTCAATCCATTTGGTGAAATAATCTACAGCGACCAGGATAAACTGATGGCCATTAGAGGCTTTCGGGTGGATTTTTCCAATTACATCTATGCCCCAAGTTGCAAAAGGCCACGGTGAAGCAATTGGATTTAAATTGACCGGAGGCCGTTTTTGCAGCTTAGCGAAAATTTGGCACTCATGGCACTTCCGCGCATGCCTCACACAATCCGCATTCATAGTTGACCAGTAATAACCTAGGTTCATGATTTTCCGAGCCAAGGCTATCCCATGCATGTGTGACCCAGATTCCCCATTATGCATGGAATCCATAATGGTTTGAGCCTCCTCTTCACCAACGCACCTTAGGTGCAAGCCGTTCCAACTTCTTTTATACAGAATTCCCCCAGTAAGGAAGTATCCAGACGCTAACTGTCTTAATGTCCGTTGATCAGTTTTGGTGGATCCCTCCGGGTAGGCTTCGTTCTGAAGGTAATTTTGTATATCCCAAAACCAAGGGTTGTCATCTATCAAATGCATGATGTGTGCTGGCTGTTTCTGAAGCCTAACTGTCAGGGGCCGAATAACTTGGTCTCTTTCCACATTAACCATGGAGGCCAAGGTGGTCAGGGCATCAGCGAATTGATTTTTGGCTCGCGGCAGGTAGTGGAAAGATAATTCCTCAAATTGTTGAGCCAATTCGTCTAAGCGTTGTAGGTAAGGAACCAAACGCTCTTCCTTGATTTTCCACTTCCTTAGAGCCTGGGAGACTATCAGGTTGGAATCTCCGAAAACCCTGAGGACTTTTATCTCTTTTTCCAAGGCTGCTTCAACCCCTTGATGCAGGCTTCGTATTCGGCCTCATTATTGGTACAGTCGAAGTCTAGTTTAACTGCAATTGGGATGTATTCTCCACAAGGAGTTTTGAATACAACTCCAATCCCATTTCCATGGTAGTTCGAAGCTCCATCGAAGTACATCTCCTAGACCTGACTTTCCAAGTTTAACAGGTCTTCGTCGGGGAACTCTACCTCCGGCATTTGGTCTTCGACCGGTAATTCTGCTAATAGGTCAGCCAAGGCCCCGCCTTTTACTGCCTTACGTTGTACAAACTTTAAATCATAAGCCGCAAGCACTGACACCCACTTTGCCATCTTACAGTCAAGAACCGGCCTTTCCATAAGGAATTTCAAGGGGTTCGATTCAGAGATTACGTGTGTAGTGTAAGACGAGAGGTAGTGTTGCAGCTTGGTACAGGCCCAGACTAGAGCCAGACACAACTTCTCTATCTTGTTGTATTTCAACTCATATTCCAGCATCCTCTTGCTAAGGTAATACACGGCATTTTCTATCCTTGTATCTTCTGCTTGTTGAGCTAATATGGCACCCATTGCTTCTTCTGTCACAGACAGGTACAGTAGCAAAGGCTTTCCTAGCCTTGGTGGTTGTAAAACAGGCGGGGATAGCAGGTATTGCTTGACTTGGTCGAAAGCCGCCTGACAATCCTCATTCCATTTGACTGCTACTCCTTTCCTAAGTAGTTTGAAAATCGGACCACAAGTATCGGCCAACTGATAGATGAACCGGCTGATGTACTGTAGCCTTCCTCGGAGACCTCGGACTTCTTTTTCGGTCCTTGGTGTTGGCATTTCCTGAATAGCTCTAGCTTTCGAAGGATCAATCTCTATGCCCTTCCGACTAACCATGTGCCCCAGAAATACTCCGGATGTGGCTCCAAACAGACATTTTGCCGGGTTGAGCTTCAAATTATACTTTCGAAGTCTAAGGAAGAACTTCTCAAGTGCGGTCGTATATTCTTCGGTTGTTTTCAACTTAACCACCATATCATCCACATACACTTCCACCTCTCCGTGAATCATGTCGTGAAAGATGGTTGTTGCCATTCTTTGATAGGTTGCCCCGGCATTTTTGAGCCCGAAGGGCATGACCTTATAGTAGTAGGTTCCCCATTCTGTGATGAATGTCGTCTTCTCTTTGTCTGGCAAATGCATCATTATTTGATTGTACCCGACAGCGAGATCAGTCAAGGAGACCATCTCGTGTCCAGCCATTCGGTCCACTAGCAAGTCAATGTGCGGCAGGGGAAAGTCGTCCTTCGGACATGCTTTATTCAAATCCCGGTAATCCACATACATTCGCACTTTTCCATCCTTCTTTGGCACCGGCACGATGTTCGCTAACCACGTCGGGTAGGCAATAGGTTCTATGAACTTGTTTTCCAGCTGCTTGGCAACTTCCTCCTTGATTTTCAAGGACCATTCTGTTTTCAGTCTTCTTAGCTTCTGTTTCACTGGCTTAGCCTCTGGGTATACTGGAATCTTGTGCACCACTATTGCTGGGTCAATTCCAGTGATGTCGCTTGCTTTCCACATGAAGCAATCAGCGAATTTCTTCAAACATTCACTAACCTGTTCCCTGTTCATGCAATCAGATGCAATGTATGTATGTTCGTTTTCTTCTTTGCCAACTATTATTTTTTCCTTTTCATTTTTTATTTCATTTATTTGATTATTTTTGCTTGGAAATGCTTGGAAAGATAAACACGCAGCGTAATCAAGAATTTGCAAGCCTTTATTAATTATGACGGAATCGTCTTCAAAGAATACATCAAATTTGAAATCTGGATCTTCTAGATCCGACGCAGACGACTCAGAACTGGAACTGGATTCTGACTCGGTTTCAGACTCGGGGTCAGACTCAGACTCAATATAGGACTTGACTACCGACTTAGGTACCAGGTTTGACTCGGGAGGGGGTTTATCAGCAGCGCGCTCCTCCTCGGTGTACCAGTTGGTAAGAGGTCCTCCGCTTGGCTTGATCAGGTTGAGCAAGTCTCGATTCCCTTCATTTCCGGTGATAACCGCAACCTCGTCAAAGAGACTAGGCTGCATGAAGTCTTCCGCTTCCAGCTTGGTTGTTACCTCTTCGGATAAGTCATTCAGGTCCAGGGCACAGATGTCATTCATTTCTAGGAATAGCTCGAAAGGATCGATCAATTCCTGGTCAGAAACAATAGCATTTACCCCGTGATTTGGTAAGGGATTAGTGCTAATGTTTGACTCACTTCTTGGGATGATTGAACCGTCGTCCACCAGGTCTTGGATGCGGTTCTTAAGCGTCCAGCACGCTTCAGTCTCGTGCCCATGACCCTGATGATATTCACAGTATTCATTGGTTCGGTAGTTTCTTGGTAAAGGGTTGGGTGGCGGCCTTGCTTCCAAGGGCTTGATGTAGTTGGCCTTGACAGCCTCTCGGAAAACCAAAAGGATTGGCATCCCGAGATCAGTATATGTCCTTCTTGGACGATTGCCATTTCTCAAATTGCCCACACGTAAAGGATTCGTGGGGGTGATGCTTGCCACTTCACGAACTTTGCCAGCTTGGCTAGGATTCTCGTATTTTGAGGAGCCCGAGTCTTCTTTCAGCTGCCCCATTTGAATTAAACCCTCTACCTTTATAGCAGCGGCAATGAGCGACTGGAAGGTCGGTAAGTATTGGGTTTGTAATTGTTGTTGGTAGACAGGCTGCAGGTTCTTTATGATTATGTCTACCTGTTCTTGCTCAGAAGGCCGGTTGATCATTTGGGCGAACTTGGTCCTTTTCCTCGTAAGGAACGAGGGAAAGGGTTCATTGTTTTTCTTTTTAGTGGTTTCCAGTTTTTTCCTCATTTTCTGAGCTTTCGGCTCAGAAGTAGTTTTGGAAGGCACATCATCCAGGTTAAAGGCGGGGTTTGTCGGTTCAACAGCAGGTCCCTGATTGGAGGTAGCCGGTCCACTCCCTTTAGCGGAAGCCCCATTTCCATTACCATTACCATTACCATTACCCAATTCAGCTATCAGGGCAATCCTTTGGGCGGCCAATGCCTCATTCATTCTGGCTTCCATTCTGGCCTCCATTCTGGCCTCGAGTTGTTCAATGAGGGTTTGGATGTCAGCAAGTGATGCCATTGGTGCAGGTAGGGTTGTTGGAGTTGTAAGTGAGGTTGGTGTAGTTGGTGAAACCGGTGAAGCTGGCGATATCACCGTAGGTGTGATCGGCACTTGGGTAGGTACTCGGATTGTAGGCACCTATAAGGATAAGGGTAGCTGGATTAGGTACAGTGGTTGGTGTATCAAGTAACTGATATGAGGTAGATTGACTCTTTGTCCAACTGTGCATGACTGAAAGTAAAAGGGTGTTTTTTGCTCTCTTTGTGTTTACCCCATGCCTATGATATGTCGTGAATGCGCATAACAACACGCCATAAACCATTTAATGAATATGATTCACATCATTGGGTGCATACAGTCCTAAAGGGTAGGTTCTATAGGCTATGACTCAAATAGAGAATCGGTTTATAAGGGACCCTTGAACCTTGAGTATGGATATACCTAACCACATGTGAAACAAAGAGTTTCACGTGGGTCCAGTGGTACGCATACCCATGGGCCACCCCCAAAAGGATTAGGGGCGGTTTGCGGTAACAGGGAGGACGCTTTGGCTGTCCGTCGACATAATCAAAGAGACCTGCCGATCAGCGCTACTTGCTATCCAGACTCAGAAGTTTGAACAGAGAGAGAAGAAATTCATTTGAAATTCATTTTTTTTATGCAATGGAGAAAAAGATTCTCAATCGTGCAAATAGATCAACAAATTTAAATGTCTTAATCAAATTTGTCACTTAAGTTCAAATTTCCTCTCATCGAGTATTCTTAAAGAAAGAACACTCGATTTATGTCAAAGTACCCTGCAAAACAAAGCATAGTAAAGTAATGCCCTAAAGAAGGGCAGGTTAGTTTATTCAACAATTGTAGTCCTCTTCATGCAAAATGATTACATGGTCCCCAGCAGAGTCGCCAAACTGTGAACCCCTACCCCGAATATCAATGCATATGAATGCATGTGACTAAAGGAAGAAATGCACGTGAATGTATGAGTCACCACCTTGTTTAATTGTTTTAGGGTAAACTAGGAAAAAACCCTAAGTGACTCCAATTTTAATTAACCTAGTTACTAGATTAATTAGCCCAATGTCTAAGGCATGGTATGCAAACCCGAGATGGATCCCGAGACTATGTCATGCTGATAAACTAACCAATGAATGAATGCTTTGCAAGGTAATTGGACCAATGAAAAATGTTTATGTGATTTCGACTTGCCGCCCGGGGTTAAATCCCGAACGTGCCTACGTAGTTCCGTTTGAATGGAAGATCAAAGTCAACGTAGTTCGATAGGCCTCTTTTAGAGGGCTTTGAATGAGGATGCTTTATGCATGAGTGTGTGTATGCTTTGTGCATTTTGTTTGGGCAGTTTGCCAAAGAATTGATTGATTTTTAGGCATTTGATGCCAAAATGTTGATTTTAATGGCTTTTAGCCAAAAAGATTGATTTAGGCAATAGTTGCCAAAAATGATTAATTTTAGACGATTGTCACCAAAATGATTGATTTTAAGGCTTTTAGCCAAAATGTGTTGATTTGAAAACTTTTAGCAAAAAGTGTTGATATAGGCAATTTATTGCCAAAAATTGATGATTTTAATGGCCTTTAGCCAAAAAGGTTTAATTTAAGCAATTGTTGCCACAATTAATGTGATTTAGGCGATTGTCGCCAAAATGATTGCTTTAAGGCAATTTATTTACCAAAAGCAATTGTTTGAAAGGACTTTTAGCCACAATTACTGATTAATTGGGTTTTTAGCCGAATTTATTTGAAATAAAGGCAATTAAACCGTAGTTATTAATTAACTAGGCCTTTTAGCCAAAATTGATTTATTGAAACAATTTATTCACCAAAAGTGATTAATTCGCAATGTAGGCAATTTATTGCCATGAAAAACGTGTTTAACGAAGGCCTTTTAGTCACAATTATTGATTAACTGGACTTAAGCCGAAAAAAAAATGTTCGAAATAAAGGCAATCATACCATAACTATTAATTAGCTAGGTATTTTAAGCCAAATATTGTCGGATCTAAGCTTTTGATACCACGATTATTAATTAACCGGGCATTTAGCTTGATCATGCTTTAATTGAGACAATTTAATTGTCGAAAACGATGACGTGAATGCATTTTATGCAGTTATAGATTTATTAGGAGTAGAAGAGAAGCATGCATGACGTGCTAAAATTAAATAGGCAGAGTTTTGATTTACATACCTGATTTAGTCGACGACCGCTTCTTAACTCCAGATTAAGCTCCTCATTAAGGGAATTAATTTTAATTTAATTTTAAGTGACCAAGTATCACAACAATAAAATAAAACTAAAATTAAAAAATGCAAGAAAGCAGTAAAGAATCGCAAAGAGCGTAGGGAGAAGGAGCGTCCGTCAACACAGACTGAGTGAGTCAAAACGGAGCCCCAGAGCCTTTTTTTATAGGAAAAAACGTGACCCCGGGCGCCCCTGCCCGCCTTCGAGGGCGGGCATGTGTGCCTTTTCCCCTCTCTTTTTTTTTTCTTTTTTCGTTCCGGAGGCTTTTCCGGGAGTTCCGGACCTCCAAAAAAATATTCCGAGACCAGTTCCGTGATCCTCGTAATTTTTCAGACATTTCAAGTACCATATTGGCATACTTTCGGTAAACTTCCAAAATAGCCTTCGGTCCGGTCGGACTGCTTGCAATCCGGGAAAGCTGGCTCTTCGAGCCTCAAAATAAATGGGTATCCACAGGCGACTGCAGCCGCCATCGCCGGCGGTGCCTTTAAGGGCGGTCGCCACCGCCGCGGCCGGGAAAACTGGCTTTTTGAGCCTCAAAATTTAGGTATTCACAGATAGTCTAATCATTTTGACTATGTCCTTTTACAGGTACCCCTCCAAAGACCACTTGTACTCGAAACACCAACTGAGCTCTCACCCACAAGTCCAACAACCCCAACTGCACCAATGACATCATTGTCTGACATTCAAAGCCTTATGGAACAACTGGAGGCCAGGATGGAGGCCAGAATGAATGATGCCTTAGCTGCACAGAGGACTGCCCTAATAGCTGAACTAGGCGATGGTAATGGAAATGGAGCTTCAGCCGGGGGAAGCGGACCTGCTGCCTCCAATCAGGGACCCGGTGCTGCACCGACGTCCTCAAACCCTGCCCTGGATGACATGCCCTCCAGAACTGCTTCTGATTTGGAAGCTCAGAAAATGAGAGAAAAACTAGAACTCCTGGAAAGGTCTATTACTGCACTTAAGACACATAAGGAAGTGGTGGACATGGACTCCTTGTCCTTGTTCCCTGAAGCAAGATTACCTACAAAATTCAAGATGCCTAACATGGACAAGTTTGACGGAACCACTTGTCCCAAAACGCACCTGAAAATGTATATGGGTGCCCTCAACCCGTTTGGCCTGAACAGCGAGCTCCTTGCTCAGTTGTTTCAGCAATCTTTGACTGGTGCTGCATTAACATGGTTTGTAAGCTTGGATCGTTCCAAAATGAAGAATTGGGAGGACATATGCAATGCTTTCAACACGCAGTACCATTATAATATCGGAGTGGATGTTACCCGGAGGGAGCTGGAAACCACTAAACAAAAGAACAATGAGCCCTTCTCCTCGTTCCTTTCGAGGTGGAGAGCCAAAGCTGCTCAAATGATCAACCGACCCTCTGAACAGGAACAAGTTGACATAATAATCAAGAATTTATTGCCTGTCTACCAGTTACAGCTTCAAACACAGTACTTGCCTACGTTCCAATCGCTCATTGCGACTGCAACTAAGGTGGAAGACTTAATCTAGTTGGGTCAACTCAAAGAAGACTCATACAAGAAGCAGAATCATGCTGGACTTTGAAAAACCACCTACAAGACCTGGTTGACAATGGGTCCATCATCCCCAAGAGCAAGCTGAATATCAACCAATCCCTTGCCTAACCATGGGATTAATGAAAAAAAATTGCTGAACAAGAATCGTTCGATCCTTTCGAACTTTTCTTAGAAATAAATGAAGTTTGTGTCTGAGAAGGTTGAGATCAAACCTCCAAAAGAACAAAGGAATTGTTCAAGACCAACGACAACCTGTCTGATTGATTTAAGCATCGAGAAGAACAAAGTCACTACAGTCAATCCAATCCTAGTCCATCACAGTCCACCTAGAGTCTATCTTGTAGGGTCTAGTTTTGTTCTTTTCATTTTCATTCCCATTCGAGTTTTCATTCAATTCAAATTTGTAAATCTAAGTGTCTTTTGTACACAAATTTTGTCTTATCAATAAAAAGGGATCAATTTACGTTCCAATCATGTTTATACTCTTTCCTTATCCTTTCCTGTGAAAACACAAAAAAAAATATCGGAAAAAAAATAATAAAAAAAATAATGATAAAAAAAAGATAATAAAAAATTGGCAAAGAAAAATGCATTCATTTGCTCTGCATCAATCAAAGCTGGGGGCATCCTAAGAAGCACCATCAAAGGGGAAGTTTTGAAGGGTAATCATGCAAAGGATCCAGCAAAGAGTACGCAAGACTTCAAACAGTACCGAAGCAAAGCCGATTAAAGGGGTTAGGGCCAGAATGGTTTCTCCGAAAACCCAGGAATGGAAGATGCTCCGACAGAGAGGTGTCTGAGTTTTTGAGCTTAAAAGCGACATAATAAAGAAGTTATGTTTGGAATTGGGTTGGGTCTGCACGAAGTCGCAATGCTATCCATACACTACTCAAGTCATCTTAGAATCAAGTTGCCTCGAAATTCTTTATGGAGAGGCTGCTTCTAAGCAAGCAAAAGGAAAAACGGGACAAAAGGAACCCCTGGTCAAAAGGAAGCAAACAAGCAAAAGAAAAAAACGGGTCAAAAGGAACGTCTGCACAAAAGAAAGAAATCAAGGACAAAGCTACAGGAAATCAAGTTGTCAAAAACGGGTCAACTGCAAGCTCTCCGTTAAATTCAAGCCCATCAAGGGTAGATGACAAATCATTTCAGCCATAAGGACAAAGACCAAGCGGCTGCTCACATTTTGAAAAAGCGAGTTAAAAGAAGCAATCATTTCCACAAATTGGATGACAACAAACACCTTGAAAATCAAGCGCCAAGCATGGCACAAGTACAAGTGTCCTTATAAACAAGGATCATTTCTCAAAACAAGGGAAAGTAAGAGTCTCCTCAAAATTCCTTATGGAGAGGAGAACCATTGAGGAAATAAGTTTCAAATTCAGAGGAAGATAAAGTTCAAGAAAAGGAATCAAATTAACCTCAAGAATTCAAACATGGCGAAGCCACAAACTCAAAGTATAAAAGCTTCTTCAACACCCAAGCCACTCAAGTTACCACCACAATGTGGGTATTCAAAACTCTTTGTGATGAATACAAGTCATATTTCAGTCAACCAGTGGTAAAACCACTACAACAACAAAGTCAGATTCGCCTAAGGTCATCACTATCATACGAGCTCGAGTCAATAAGTTGATTCAACATCAAGCCGGGAAGAAATCCCGCAAAGAAATCAAGTCAAAAACGAATTCTTCATCAACATAAAGTCGGGAATGAATCTCGTAAAGACATCAAGTTGGGAAGGAATCCCGCAAAGACATCAAGCCAGGAAGAAATCCCGCGAAGAAATCAAGTCAGAAATGAATTCTGCATCAACATCCAGTCGGGAAGGAATCCCGCAAAGACATCCAGTCGGGAAGGAATCCCATAAAGACATCAAGCCGGGAAGGAATCCCGCGAAGAAATCAAGTCAGAAATGAATTCTGCATCAACGTCAAGTTGGGAAGGAATCCCGTAAAGACATCCAGTCGGGAATGAATCCCGTAAAGACAGCAAGCCAGGAAGAAATCCTGCGAAGAAATCAAGGCAGCAATGAATTCTGCATCAACATCAAGTCGGGAAGGAATCCCGCAAAGACATCCAGTCGGGAAGGAATCCCGCAAAGACATCCAGCCGGGAAGAAATCCGCGAAGAAATCAAGTCAGAAATGAATTCTGTATTAATATCAAGTCGGGAAGGAATCCCGAAGAAATCAAATCGAAAATGAATTCCACAATCAGCATTAAGGTGAAATTGAATTTTGCCCCAACAGCAAGTCGGAAATAAATTTCGCACCAAGACGGAAAGAAATTCCGCGCTAACATCAAGTCGGAGATGAATTCCGCACCAGCCGAGCACGAAGTTCGCATCCCGGAAGGAACTACGAAAGACCTGATTCTCCCCATCCCCCGAAGAGTTCTTGGAGATACGTAGGCAGCCACAAAGGCGCGGTCACAAACATAAGTCTGCATCATAAAAAGCATTTTCTCTTTGCCAATAAAAAAATATAATAATAAAAATAATAAAAAAAAGAAGAAAAGAAAAATAAAAGCTGGAGTTGAAAACCCGAAAGGGCGGCTTCAGGCAAGAATTGAGCCCGCTAGGCTGAAAACCCGAAAGGGCTGTCTAGGCAAAAGTTAGGGCAAAGAGCCTGCTAGAGTCGAAAACCCGAAAGGGCGGCTACTAGGCAAAAGTTAAGGCAAAAAGAAAAAAAGTGCTTTCAAAGGTCTTCTCGGGAGTATATAAATCATTTTTTCCAGGAACCACTGAATTCCTTCGAGTCAAAATTCACTACAAGAAAAATTTGAGTCTCTAAATCGAGTCTCCATCACCAGTGGTCATTCCACAACGAGTCACAAAAAATCGAGTCATTCTCAAAAAAAAAAAAAGGTTCGTTTTGAAAGTGTCATTCTTTGAGTCATTCCTCAAAAAAAAAAAAGAGAGAGAGAGGAAAATGTCAATTCAATCCCCGGGGTTTCCAAAACAACCCTAAAAAAAAAATGTCAAACATAATCGTTGAGAGGTAATTCTTTAATACCTCATCTCCACTCGGACCATCGTTTCTTCGATCCTTTCAGACGAGCGATGTCATCCACATTGTTCGTTTCCTCGAGTCATATAAGTGACTTTGTTCTCTTTGATTCCTCAATCAATTGGACAAGTACAACACAAATGTTTTGAAGAATTCCATGGTCAGCACCATTCTGGGGCAAGAAGTGATAAGAACCTTCACCATTCCCCCATCACAGAAGTAATCATGAAATTTTTTAGTCTTTCATTAAGAAGAAATTCTGTTTCAGCTAATAAGGGCATCAATTCTCTCAAGCAGGGGGCAAAATCCTCCAAGTCGGATTCAGGGGCAAGTGTTATGAAAAAAAAAACATGCACCACCCAGGGTGAAACCCAACCATCGTCAAACCCAGGGTAGAACCCGGTTAATGGTTAACCTTTTTTACATAAAACCTAGGGTGAAACCCTAACCAATAACCAACCATTTTCCACCCAAAATCAAGCCATTTGATCATTTCGACTTTAGGTGGACCCTTGGTTCTCAAAGATGAAAACAAAAATAAAACAAAATCTCTTTTCAAGCCCTCTGAGAGGCAAAATCTCTTTTCAAGCCCTCTGAGAGGCAAAATCTCTTTTCAAGCCCTCATTAAGAGGCAAAACATCTTTTCAAGCCCTTATTAAGAGGCAAAACATCTTTCCAAGTCCTCTAAGAGGCCAAATTTCTTTTTAAGTCCTCTAAGAGGCAAAATTTCTTTTTAAGTCCTCAAAGAGGCAAAAACATCTTTAAGTTGCAAACATAAATCCATACATTTGATCATTTCATTTCAAAGGAAAAGAACCAACGGCGGGGTTTCCTCCTCTGCCTATCCTCAAAATTTGCTCCTTCAGACAGCCACTGGCTCTCATAAATCATTTTTATGATAGCCAGTGGGGGGCAACTGTGAATACTCAAATTTTGAGGCTCGAAAAGCCAGTTTTCCCGAACTGCGAACAGTCCGGCCGGACCGGAGGCCATTTTGGAAATTTACCGAAAGTATGCCAATATGGTACTTAAAAAGTCCGGGACGTCGCGAGGATCGCGAAACTGGTCCCGGAATATTTTTTGGAGGTCCGAAACTCCAGAAAAAGCCTCCGGAACGTAAAACTAGAAAGTCCGCCGGCCGCGACGGTGGCAGCAGCCGCCCTTCACGACGGCGACAGCGGCTCCAGCGGCCGAGTCGCCGAGCTCCGGCGGCCCAGCCGCCGAACCCGGCCGCCGAAACAGTCCGAAATTGCCTATAAAAGCAGCCCCGGACCTTCTGTTTTCCACACTCAGTCTGTGTTGACGGACGCTCCTTCTCCCCTACGCTCCTTGCGATTCTTTTACTGCTTTTTCTGCATTTTTAATTTAGTTTTTATTGCTTTCTTGTTGTGATAATTGGTCACTTAAATTAAATTAAAATTAATTAAAATTCCCTTAACGAGGAGCTTAACCTGGAATTAAGAAGTGGCCGTCGATTAAATCAGGTACATGAACTAAACTCTGCCTATTTAATTTTAGCACTTCATGCATGCTTCTTTTCTACTCCTAATAACTCTACAACTGCATAAATGCATTCACATCACAATTAGGCAAATAAACTGCCTCAATTAAATATGATTAAGCTTTAATGCCCGGTTAATCAATAATCGTGGTATTAAGCTTAAATCCGACAATATCGGCTAAAAGGACCTAGTTAATCAATAACTACGGTTAATTGCCTTTATTTCGAACAGCCTGGCTTAAGTCCAATTAATCAATAATTGTGGCTAAGAAGCCTTAATCAATCACGTTTTGGCAACAAATTGCCTATAATTGAATCAATCACATTTTGGCAACAAATTGCCCACGGTTCAATCAATTTTTGGCAAACAAATTGCCTATAAGTTAGATTAACCACTTTTTAGCGACAAATCGCTTAAATCACAATTTTTGGCTAAAAGCCTTCAAACAATTGCTTTTGGCAAATAAATTGCCTTAAGTCAATCAATTTTGGCGACAAACACCCAATCAATCAATTTTTAGGCAATAAATTGCCTAAATCAATTCATTTTGGCTAAAAGCCTTAAATCAGTCATTTTGGCGACAAACGCCCGAATAATCACTTTTGGCAAAAATTGCCTAAATCTTTTGGCTAAACGCCTTCCCATACCAACTTTTGGCACAAATGCCTTGATCACTTTGGCGACGAATCGCCTAACCATTTTTTGGCAATAATAAGCCCAAACATCAATTTTTGGCAAACTAATTGCCTAAATCAATCTTTTTGGCTAAAAGCCACTGAAATCAACATTTTTGGCATCAAATGCCTAAAAATCAATTCTTTGGCAAAATGCCTAAACAAAATGCACGAAGCATACACACACTCATGCATTAAGCATACCCATTCAAAGCCCTTCAAAGAAGGCCTATCGAACTACGTCGACTTTGATCTTCCATTCACACGGAAGTACGTAGGCACGTTTGGGATTTAACCCCGAGCGGCAAGTCGAAATCACATAAACACTTTCATTGGTCCAATTACATCATTTTACCCTGCAAAGCATTCATTATTTTGGTTAGTTCATCAGCATGACATAGTCTCGGGATCCACCTCGGGTTCGTAGACCATGCCTTAACATTGGGTTAATTAATCTAATAATTAGGTTAATTAAAAATTGGAGTCACTTAGGGTTTTTTCCTAGTTTACCCTAAAATAATTAAACAAGGTGGCGACTCATACATTCACGTGCATTTCTGCCCTTTAGTCACATGCATTTGTATGCCTATGATGTTGTGGGGAGGGGTTCACAGCGGGGCATAAAATTACGCATCAACAGTTTGCCCCCCACTTTTATCATTAATTGTATAAACAATTAATGTTAAAGTGGCCCATTGACGCGCCTTCTATCTGGAAATTCTCTCGAAACTCGGTTTGATCGGCTCGGAAAAATGCTGAATCAATCATCTTGTCACCTCCTAAGCTCAGTTCGGTCAGCTTTGTCGGTTTCCATTGATCTGTGAACGACTTCAAAACTCGGTTTGATTGGCTTTGAAGACACCTCCAAGGCTCGGTTTGATCGGCCTGAAGGATTTTAATCTGGCCACCTACTTAGCTTGGTTTGATCGGCTTTGTCGGCTCCAGTCGGTTTCCATTGATCTGTGAACGACTTCAAAACTCGGTTTGATTGGCTTTGAAGACACCTCCGAGGCTCGGTTTGATCGGCCTGAAGGATTTTAATCTGGCCACCTACTTAGCTCAGTTTGATCGGCTTTGTCGGCTCCAGTCGGTTTTGAAAAGGTATCTTCGATGCCTAGTTTGATCGGCCCGAAAGACACTAATTTCACCCTGGTCAACTTCACAACTCAACATCATTGACTGGGGAAGAAGTCTCGAACAGCTTCGCAATACATCATCGCTGGTCGGAAATTGAAATTGTTCTGATTAGCTTCGCAATGCACCATCACTAATCAGAAGGACCTATCGGCTTCGAAAAACCATCACCGGTTGGCCTGAAAAGTTGTTCACCAGCAGAAAAAGAGCAATGTCCGTGTACGCACAGACCTTGTCTTCCGTTAGAAAAATATTGGAACATCACACGTTCCCATGCATTTCTTATGAAAACTTTGCAAAAATTTTATTAGAGGATTTGTTGTCTGTATTTTCGAGTATACTTTTCGTGATAAAGTGGTTTGAAAGAAAACTTACCTGGGGTAATCGGGTCGTTTGATATTCCTGCCCCTGCGTGGTGATTAGACAAAAATCACTGAAGTGTACGGGTCGCATATCGACGTCAAATTGCCGAAGTGGACCGTTGCGGGCTTTTAAATGGACTGCACAGATCTTTTGGGCTTTAACAGAAGATAATGGGCCCGTCCTTCTTTTTGGGCTTTGAAGGGTGGGCTTGGGCCCGTTGGTTGGAAAAATGGGCTTGGGCCCAGATATCTACTATAAGTAACTTCCTTCTTAATCGATTCATTTTCACTTATTCACAGACCCTCAGCGATTGAAAATTCTCTGGATTATTCAACTGAAAGGATGTCTCAAATCTCAGAAATCCCCGCTTCTGCCTACACTCCGGAGATGGAGATTCTCAGGGCCCTGCCCGATATTCCCACATTCGACGGTGAGCCGGTGCCGGTGAGCCGGAACCCGCTAACCCCCGGGACGCGACCGCTGCAACTTCTTCCATTGCCGGGTTTGGAGTTTCTAGTCCGGTATGAAACGAGTCAGATGCGCGGCTTTCGATCCGAGGTAAGTAAAAATTTCTCCAATTTTTGTTTTTTACTGCTTTTGATCCGTAACTGTAGCAATAGGGCTGCTCTTTACTGTTTATGCCTGCGTTAGTAGTCGCGTCACGCAAGTAGGAGTTGCGTGACGCGGCTGTTCTTCATGAACAGTTGCGTGACGCATCTGTTCTTGCGTGAACAGTTGCGTGACGCAACTATTCGAGGCGCCAGAAACCCTAGCTTGCCTTGAACCTTAGGATCGACCTCTTTAGACTGGGTTTAGACCTTGATTTATTGAGTTTTGATTGCTGATAACTCCGGGCGACTTGATTTTGCCCTGAAATTGCACAAAAACAACACAAACGTAGTGAAATTAAGTTAAAACTGAACTGCTGCGTACCTTCGACAGTTGCGTCACGCAGCTGTTCTTAGGAAGAACAGTTGCGTGACGCGACTGTTCGTCAATGAATGGTTGCCTTGAACAGTTGCGTAACGCGGCTAGAGAGATGCATGGCGCGGCTTCGTGGTTGCGTGACGTATCCGTTCTTGGGACCACATATCTTGAACAGTGGCGTGACGCAGCTGCAGAGTGGCGTGGCGCGGGTGTTGAGATGTGCTACGCAACTGTGCTTCTGTTTGCGCAACTTGGGTAAAGCTGCGTGGCGCAACTCTATAGACGCGCGACGCGACTGGGAGTTGCGTGACGCAGTTGTGGTTCAAACCAAAACCCCCTTTTTTTTTTTCCTATCAGAGAAGAAAACAAACAATCGTTAGTCTTATATTTATTGAAATTGAAATTTTCTTACAGGTTAATCTGGGCAAGGCCCGCTCAGGCGGATCGGCTACTGATGCTTCTGCTTTCTGGGATCTGTTGGACCCTCCTATGCGAGCTCGGGTTGTTGCTGCAGGTTTCGGGGATTACGCTGCCGGATTGCGCCGTACGCAGCCTCGTTTCCCGCCCGCTATGCGATATGCATTGATGGAGCGGTGGAACGACTGCACGCATACTTTCGTGTTCGGGTTCGGAGAGATGACCCTTACTCCCGTGGATTATGCTGCTATCACCGGCCTTCGCTTTACTGGCCCGGTTCCTCCACTAGACGCTCGATATCAGACAGCTGCTATCGGAGCTCAGCTTGAGCGCTCCTTGCTCGGTGTTACCTCACAGACTCGGTACACCGTGCAGGGATGTATGTCCTACGAGATGGTCTTCCGGTTCTGGGCCGAGAGGATCAGGACCCGGTTGGAGGCTTGGAGGGAGTTGCCGGAGCATGTCCGACCTGCCGCTCTTGCGTATACTCGCGAGGAGAGGGACCAGGCTGCTCGGTCCTTCTTGTTCTATATTATTTCGTCCCAGCTGCTGTGCACCTCCCAAAATAAGGGAGACCCTGTGGTGCTGGCATGTCTTCGGGATCTGAGCCAGGTTGGATCCTTCGACTGGGCCACACTTGGTTTGGCTCATCTCTATCACGGTCTGGATGTCTGGACCCGTGGTAGCGGTGAGTCGAACTGGCTATTCATCTGGCCTTTGGAGGTAACACACTTTCACCTTTAACCCTTTTTCTTTTCTTCTTTGATCCGCTGTTCCCAATCGTTCAACTAACTGATGTTATTTTCTGTCTCTGTTACAGGTGTGGTCTTACGAGTACTGCATCTACCCGGGCGGTCCTAGCGGTGACTCTCCCGTCGAGTCCAGGAGGATTCCTCGCTATCTGGCCCACTGCCACCATACTTATGCCAGTGGCGAGGATCCCGAGTACTGGCGGAGCTTCCTTAATGACCGGGAGCTGTCTGATGTGCGTACAGAAAGAACCTCTGAATCTTTGACTTGTCTCTTTTTATTCTAACGCACAACTAATGCTGATTTCTCATCATCATCATTTTTTTTTTTTTTGCAGCTATCCTTAAAGCCATGGGATTGTGAGCCCTGGAGGACCTATCCGGGCCGGGAGGTGGCTGAGTTACACACCCGGTCGAGGCTGTTGATGCGAGGATACTGGGCTGACCGATACTTCCTAGGAGAGAGAGTCTTCGACACTCCGATCGCTCCAGAGCAGCGGAGAGTGCCTCATGCCCCTCCTCGGTATATGTGTCTGCTGGAGGGTTTGACTCGGGAGGACCTGGAGGTAGAGTATAGAGGCTTCTCGGCGAACGATTTCCTGTCCGCCGGTGATTTTCCTTCTTACTTTGCCTCTCGGATGCAGGCTCGACTTCCCGAGGTTCTCGAGTACATCCAGGTAACTCATCTGACCTTCAACCTTGTTTACTGTTATCATTCCTCCCCCCTTTTTTGAACTCACTGATGCTATTAGTTTCCTTGTAACTAAATGCAGGAGCGGAAGACACACAAGACTGCAGCTCACTACCGGGCTGAGGCAGCAGCTGAAGCCGGTGGCGTGGCGGCTCCGGCCGGACCAGTCGGTGTAGTACTGGGCGATGTCCCATTTCCGCCAGGCATGGAGGTGGTGTTGGATCCTGGCCTTGGGCTGGGATCTGGCATCATTATTCCTGCTGACCTACGGCAGGCTCCTCCTCCAGTGCAGCTGGATCCTGAGCACACTACACATGTAAGTCATAAACCGAATTTACAAAGTTAGAAGCATTTTACCTAAATATCCTTTTGATGGATTTTTATTGTTTGCAGGTGCCGGCCCAGAGGTACCAGGAGATCTGTCAACGATTCGGGTTTGCCCGATCCTATATCGGCAGGCTTTACTCCGAGCGGCATGAGCTGGTATGAATTTTATACATTTTTACCTTTTTGCTTCTTATTATTTTGGTAACCTTTCTTACACATGCTTGTCTTTACAGGAGCTGGAAAATGGGAGGCTGCGGAGGCATCAAACCCGCTAGTCCAGTGCCGTAAGCCGGCTTCAAGCAGAGGTGGAGCGGCTTCGGATGAGACTAGAGGTTGAGGGTATCCCGCTCGACTCTTCTGATGAGGATGAGGATGGCTCTTCTTCCGACGACGTGCCACCATCTCCACCCCCTCCGGCTGTTGCTGGTCCTAGCCGCAGGCGGCGGTAGTCCTGCTGCATGTCTCCTCCGTTTTTGAACATTTATTAGTTTTCTAGTTATTATACATTTTTTTTTATGGTTGTACAGTCATATCCACATTTTATGATATTATCTGTATTTTTTTATTACTTTGTCGTATGTGTTTATGTTTTATAACTGTGAAGTCTCATTCCTGCAAAAATAAAACACAAACACAACATGAAACACACAATAACAATGTCCCATTTGTTTATAAAAATGGTTCACCTTATTAGCAGTTAGTGAATCGATTTATTGTAAATGAATATATGAAATGAAATGAATAAAGAATAAAATAATGAACTTAACATGGAACATGATCAGAAATCACTTTCCAAACAGAAAGCGTACTGTAGTACTTACCTGATAAGGCGGTCCACTCACTGAATGCGGACGTAATGGCTCGACCATCCTTTCTCGATTAATACGATCGTAAAGACTCAACTTCCTTATTGTACAGGCCGTCCTTCCTATTAATCAATGCAGGTTTGAATGCTCACCGACCCGAATGGACTATTTAGGATTGTCCTTTCAACTACCTCTGACGATGACTATTAAGTTGAGTGATGATGAAGTTTCGCCCATCGGTTTCTTCACTCTCCTATAAATATGAGTTTCGCTTCGCACCTTCTTCCCATCCAGTGTCCAAAGCACATCGATTTCTTAAGTGACTTTCTTCCATGGCCTTCAGAAGCCAAGTCTCATCTTTTGTCCAGTCCATTTCTGACGACCTATGGCAGATTCCTCCTATGGATCAACTTGCCTGGTTAAGATATTTCAAAGACCTAAAACCTAACCATGGCTTCTTGTCTTGGCTCCGAACACCATGGTTTTCCGGTTTGAAGACTCTAAAGTAACTCCGACCTATGAGGAAATGTGCGCCGTGATGGATCATCATCCTGAGCAAAACGAAACCCCGGCCTTGCCCCCAGGTCCTAGGTATGATCTAGCTGAGATCGTGGCCTTGTGCCCGGTTTACCTTCCTGATGGCATAAATGTGGATCAAGGTCTTCCTTTGGAACCTTTCTTGAACAGGGTTTTGTCCACTGATCTAGATCTACCCTGGATCTGAGATTACTGTTTCTTGCTGTTGAATACGTATGCCATGAAGAACCGTCAACCCAGAATTGGAGATTTTCGACTTCTGACCGTTGTTCGTGACATGCAATTGTACCATCGTACCGTCTTCATGATGATCATGGGAGAAACAATGTGTTGGGTCAAGGATATTGCCCTTCACATTACTGACTTCAATGTTCATCATCGCGGCTGTCCATTGCTATTGCAAGCCTGGGCTCTGGATAAATTAAGTCTGATTCCTCCGGTTCCAGCTCGCTTGATTCCAACTTATGGACTTGCCATTTTTCCATCTCGGTCTCGGAGACGCTTCGATTTCGGTGGTAACCCTACTATTCGGTGGACCTGTCCTTGGTGGAGAATTAGACTGGCCACGATTGGAAGCATGAATCTCAATTATATGTTGTATGCCAGTCTAGACCGTTCCATGGCCTATTTCCCAGATAGGATCAGTCGTCAGTATGGGACGATACAGCTGTTTCCCGAGTCCACAACTTCGAGAGTGGCCTGATAACATCACATCTGTTGACTAATTTGGCCGATCGTTAGCAAAGTCGAAACACCGTGCATTTAGATGAAGGAATGATGCAGGATACTGTGACACCTGCATATGCCAACTGGTTCTTTGCCCCGCAATGACGTCACGCTTTATGAAGGTTGACCTTTGCTGATAGGTCTTCTCAAAATAAATTGTTGTTGTTGTTTCTTCTGCGTTCAAGCCATGAGCTTTTATCTAAATGTATCTGCTTTTCTTTTAATCAATGGCCTTGACGATTATGTCTTCATTAATTCCTGCACATATGGACAACGAAAGACAACAAAACTTTTCTTTCGAAATTATTTGCTGTATTAGTTATCTGGGGCTCCTGCCCTTGGGTTAATAAATGAAAACTCATAAAGTAAAAATTATTCTGTAAAAACAGAAACTTATGCTTGTAAACAACAAAGAATGGAGTGACTGTTTTATTACCTGCACAAATCAAAAAAAGTAACAAATGCAACTCCTTTATGTATGCATGAACTTATGCAAGTGCTAAGGTTTATTCATGGTTTTATATTGATCTTTCCAGGGAAATCACTGAGAAAATGGTGTTCGTCCCTCCGATCAATGTCTCTTTTTTAAAAAAAAAAAAAATTCAATGTTTAGGCAGGGCCAACAGCCAGGAGATTTCACACCAAGTGAGTCGATCTTTGTTTAAATAATCAGAGAGGAAGGTCTTGCATTCTTCGACCGTAATTCCAGGACAAAAACGAAAATTTTAAAACACAAATCCTTTATTAATCTTACTTCTTTTCAACATTATACAGAAGTAAAGAAAGTTTATTCTAATACAATGGTCATTCGCTCTAATTACTTGATTTCCTATTCTCCTTCGAGTCAAGTTGATGGTGTTGAGCAATCAGTCACTAATCTGTCACGAATGCATGGCATGAATTCTGCGTTTAAGCTAAGCACCACGCGTTAATCCCAAGATTTTACTATCATTATTTTGCATTTTTTTTACGTGCTCTAACTTTTGCCTAGGCCGCCCTTGCGGGTTTTCAACCTAGCGAGCTCATTTCTTGCCTAAGCCGCCCTTTTCGGGTTTTCAACTTAGCTCATTTCGTGCTCATTTTTTTTTTTTTTTAAATCATCATCTCAGACATAAAATCTTTTCATTTGATCTTATTGATAATTCGATTGATAGACTCTCCTTCCATAGTGACTAATTCGACGGCGCCTTTAGGTAGCAGCTTCTGAATTCTGAACGGCCCATGCCAGTTGGGTTTGAATTTCCCAACAGGATGATGTTGGGCTTCATGGTCCAATAACCTAATTAACACCAAATCTCCATTCTTTAAAGCCCTTGGATGTACCCGCTTGTTGTAGAAACAAGCAATCCTCCTTTTTCTCATCTGATCCTGGAATCGAGCATTCAGTCTCCTTCCGTCTAAGAGTGCCAGATCTTCATACTTCTTCTTGACCCATTCTTCTTCGGTCAGACCAATTTCTACCAAAACCCTGAGAGACTTCTTTTCGAGCTCTACTGGTAACACTGCCTCCATCCCATATACCAATTCGAAGGGAGAAGCTCCATTTACTGCCTTGAAGGTAGTGCAATGCCCCCAGAGCGCGAAAGGAAGTTTCTCAGCCCAGCTTCTATACCTTTCGCACATCTTTGCCAAGATTCTTTTGATCTCCTTATTTGCGGCTTCTACTGCACCATTAGCCTGAGGGCGATAAGGAGAAGAATGGTGGTGCTCAACCTTGTATCTATAAAGCAATTGGCCAACTTCTGCTTGAAAATGAAAACCATTATCCGTAACTATGTGATGGGGAATTCCATAGCGACAGAAAATGTTCTGTTCAATAAACTTTGCCACATGCTTGGCAGTTAAGATTCTGTAAGATTGAGCCTCGATCCATCTAGAGAAGTAGTCGACTGCCACTAATATATACTGATGACCATTGGATGCTGCGGGTGAGATTTTACCGATGACATCTATGCCCCATGCAGAAAAAGGCCACGAAGGAGTTGTTGGATGGAGTTCAACAGCGGGTAAGTGGCTCCTATTGTCATGGTATTGGCAAGTTTTACAACGGCGCACATACTGAACACAACCGCCTTCCATCTGTATCCAAAAATAGCCTTGCCTCATGATTTTTCTCGCTAGGCTCATACCGCTTAGATGAGTACCGCAGACTCCTTCGTGAACTTTTCTCATTATGTCCTCTCCTTCTTTCTTACTCATGCATCGTAGCAACATCCCATCCCAGGTTTTCCTATAGAGTTTGCCATCGGCAAGGACATAGTGCAGAGCCATTTTCCTTAAGACTGCACGGTCTTCTTTCGTCGCATCATCAGAAAAAGTACCGTCTTTCATATACCTCAGGATATCCGTAAACCAGGGTTCTTCCTCCGACTCCACCTGATTCACGTAATGTTCTTGATAGCACGGGATATTGGCTGTAGTAATGATAAATGGCTTCTTCGGAACTTTGCTTAAATCCTGCCAAGCCGACGCTAAGTTTGCCAAGGTGTCCGGAATCCTGTTATAGGTTCTTCCTATGTGAGTGAAAGTGATCTTGTCAAATAGTGCTGCTTTCTTCAACAAGTACTCAACATAGGGCTTCAATCTTTCCTCTTCTACCTTCCATCTCTCGTTGGCGTGCTCGATAACCAGTAAAGAATCTCCTATTACTTCGACCTCCTTAGCGCCGGACGCAAGAAGAGCTTCCATTCCCATGATGCACGCTTCATATTCTACCATGTTGTTAGTGACCGGGAACAATAGTCTCTTGCACATGGTTGTGACTTCGCCGTTAGGTGCTTCTATAACAATACCAGCCCCCGTTTCTATTGGCTGATCCATCAAAGTATAATCTCCAAACTCCTGTGTCAATATTCAGCAAATGTTCATCCGAAAACTCCAATTCCCAAGATTCGTCATCTGTCACAGGGTTTTCTGCTAGGAATTCCGCCACAGCTCGACCTTTGACCGTCTTTTTCGTTACAAACTCCACATCCACACTAGACATTTGAATCAACCACTTGGACAACCGTCCCTCTAGCGTAGGCGTTCTCTGCAGATATTTCAGTGGATCAATTTTGGAGACAAAAGTGACTTTGAAGGAATCAAAATACGGCCTTAATTTCTTTATCGACCACACTACTGCCATGCATGTTTTCTCAATCAGGTTGTATTTCTCTTCGATAGGCAATAGTTTCTTACTGATGTAGTAAATGGCTTTCTCTACTCCAGCGGCATCCGGCTGTACCAACATGGCTCCCACTCCTGCATCTTCTATAGATAGGTACAAGATCAGAGGTTCTCCTGGTCTTGGTGAACTAAGCACCAGTGGATTCATCAAATATTTCTTTATGTGGTCAAAGGCTTTCTGGCAATCTTCATTCCACTTAACTGGCTGATTCTTTTTCAATAACTTGAAAATTGGAGCACAGGTGATGGATAACCTCGAAATAAATCTGCTGATGTACTGAATTTTACCCAGGAAGCTTCTCACCTGACGTTCTGTTCTTGGCGGTTCCATAACCTGAATGGCTTTTATTTTGTCCGGGTCAACCTCAATCCCGTTAGGTCCTACCACAAAACCTAACAATTTTCCCTTCGTCACTTCGAATACACACTTCTTGGGATTAAGTCTCAAATTGTACTGTTTGACCCGTGTGAAGAACTTCTCCAGCATCTCTGCATGTTCCTCTTGTGTTTTTGTCATGATCACCATATCATCTACATACACTTCCAATCCCTTATGGATCATATCATGAAATAACGTAGTAGCCATCCTCTGATATGTTGCTCCGGCATTCTTCAGTCCGAACGGCATCACTCTGTAGCAAAATGTTCCGAAGTCAGTGGTGAAGGTGGTCTTATGTTTATCCACTAAGGCCATCAATATCTGATTATACCCTGAGAATCCGTCCATGATAGAATAACATCCCATCCCAGCAGCACTGTCTATCAAAACATCTATGTGTGGAAGCGGAAAGTCATCCTTGGGCGAGGCTTTGTTCAGATCCCTGTAGTCGACACAGACCCTTATCCTACCATCTTTCTTCAGCACCGGGACTATATTCGCCAACCACTCCGGATAGTGTACTACTTCTAAGAATCCTGCATCCAACTGTTTCTGGACTTCAGCTTTGATCTTGTCCTGCCATTCTAGTCTGACCCTTCTCCTTTTCTGCTTTACTGGCTTAATACTCGGATTAGTGGGAATGAAGTGCTCTGCTATTGATCTGTCGATCCCTGGCATGTCCGCGTAGCTCCAAGCAAATACCTCCGAATTTCTTTTAATGTATTCTTGAAGATCCTGTCTGAGCTCAGGTTTGAAGTCTGATCCGATTTCAATTATTTTAGGATCTTCGGTGGTGCTTAAATTAAATGCAAAATTATGCAATGCATTTATGTCAAATATGCGAGTGGTATAATCAATGCCATGAACGTGACAATCAGGAAAACAAGAAAACAAATAGTCAAAGTTCACTTCCATTGATTGAAATAAAAGAGGAAAACCATCCATAGTGTTCTCAAAACAAGCATCAGAAAAACAAAATACAGGATTAACTGCCTGTTCAATACATTCATTACAAGTATCTTTCATTGCCTGGACCACCTCGTCAGCGTCTGCGCCTTCTTCTTCCGCCGGGGTAGCTTCTTTCTTGGCCTTTCCCTGCTCTATCGTCTTCTTTGCCTTCTCCTCTGCCTCTTCGGCATCTTCAACGGCTAGAACAGATTAGAGGATCCGTGCCTTGGCCTTTTGCTCTTGCACTGACTTGGAAGCTTCATCCCCAATCCCCAAAAAGTCTTCAAACTCAGATATCTTCTTCGACCAATCAGATTCAGTACTTGCTTCTGTCACGCATACCATGAACTCGGTTCCATCCACCAGCTGTTCCAAAGAAGGCTCGGGTGACTTGACCAGCTTCTCCTCATAATCGGTCATAAATATCTCCAAGCCGGGGTAGGTCTTTCCTCTGCTCTGAAATTCCCCTTCAGCTTGTGGAACAAAGAAGATCTGATTCAAGTTTGACCCTCTAATCGGAGATCGAATCTCATATCTTTCCTTCTTTCTATTTTCAGAATATCCCAGTCCACGCTTGTCTTGCTGCCCCAATGCCTATGAGAGAGGCTCAAACCTTCCTTGCAACTCCCGGCCCAAACCTTTGCCGTACTGCCAATTCATCTTCTTCATCATCTTTCTCGAAAAAGGACTCATGCTGTTTACTACACTCTTGCTCTTGGTTGTAGGCGCATCAATTACTGCCACCTGAAATCCCGATAATGGCACCGCCAGTTCTAGACCTTCCACTGTAGCCACATTCAGATCCTCCTGTGCGTTAATGGTTACCACGGCTGTACCCCATGGGATTTTTACTTTTCTGTGCAGAGTGGATGGAACTGCGCCTAAAGGGTGGAGCCAAGGTCTTCCCAACAACAGAGCATAATTGGCTAAGATATCGAGCACAACTACATCTACCTAGCTTTCCACGGTGCTTGTGGATATCTTTGCTTTAAAGGTCCCTTTCGCGTTCCGCATAGTATTGTCATAAGCTTTGACCACCATATTTGATGGCTCAAGCTCTGATTCTTCGATCTTGAACTTAGACAGCACTTCAGCGGACATACACATAGTGCTGATCCGTTGTCCACCATCACATTCCGGATGTCTCATCCATTGACGGCAATCTGAATATACAGTGGCTTACAGTGGTTCCTTCCTTCTGGTGGGAGGTCTGAATCAAAGAAAGTGACTTCGCCTATTCTCCGCTGTAGCACATTGATCATATCAACACTTTGGATCCGAGCCGGCACTCTGACAAAAGTCATGGCTTCAAGTAAAGCTTCTCTGTGCTCCTTAGATGCTATCAGTAAATCCCATATCGAAATGTCTGCTCTTGTTTTCTGCAATTGACTCAGTACTGAGCTGGTGGTCACCCCATTATGTGTCTTGCTCTGACTAGTTTCTCCAACTTCGACAGCCTTCTTTTGCCCTTTCACTACCTCCTCTTCTTTCTTTTTCTCTTTCGGGTTCTCCCCGTCTTTCTCTGTCATTTTCTTCTTTGCTCCATCAACAGCGGTCTCTTTTCCCTTAGCCTGCATACTGCTCTCGGGATTGTACACTCGCCCACTTTGGGTCAAACTCTGAACACCTACTTCATTCACTTCTTCCTCACTGCTGTAGTACCATTGTTCCTCTTGATCGGCTAAACTCTTTTGAATGGCCAGCTGGAGTTGCTCATCCTCATCTTCCGGCACGTCGCCTACCTTCACAGTGATACTTTTCTCGATTTCAATCTTCACTGGCACCTTCTCTTCCTCATCACTACTACAGTCGTCCCATATGTTCAACATGGCACACGTCCGCTCTTCCCATTCTACTTCAGCCAATACTACTTCTTCTGGTAATCCACTCCCGATTGCATTGACCGATCCACCCGACTGAGACTTACGGGATGGATAGTTGTACTGATATTGAGGAAGTGGGTTGTTCTTGGTGCTTGGCTTGCTCTTTTCCGAAGGCTTAGTAATTTTTCCACTGTCAATCAAATCTTGAATATCGTGCCTTAGTTTGAAACATTCATCAGTTGAATGCCCTTTGCACTGATGGTAATCACAATTTCGGTCCATATACCTCCCTCGCACGGGTTTAGTCGGATCGACTGGCAGCTTCGACAACACCCCGTTCTTGATGCAAGATCTTGGTACTGTGCTCAAAGGTCTTCCTAAGTCAGTGAACTCTCTCCTAGTTCTCTCATTAACTGCACCTATTACGGCATTACTGGCTCCTGACTGATTCTGATTACTGCTTTCGGCACCTCTGTCACCATAAGAAGTCCGGTAGTTACCAAACCCTCTGTTCTTCTTCTTTTCTTCCTTGTACAATTCCTCGATGTTTAGACCAGCACTTTGAACCAGAGAAAAATCAGTGAGCGGCTGAGTCAGCATCCTTTCTTTGAAGAAGGGCAACAAGCTCCTGCTAAAGATTCTGATCAGCTCTTTGTCCTTTGGCCTTGTTTGAACTCTATACAGCTTAGTTCTCCACCTCCTGTAGTAATCAAAAAAGCTTTCATCCTTCCCTTGTCTTAAACTCTCCAGGTCTCGCAGGCTGAACTCATCACTCTCTTCAGTCTTGAAATGTTTGAGAAAAGTTGTCTGTAGTTTGATCCAATTCTTCTGAACCTCCTCGTCTAAACCGTCATACCACCTTCGATAGTCCTTATGTAGTGTTTGCGGGAATGCTCGCAAAACATCTTCCTCATTATACCGGTTCATTTGGGATACTCGGAGAAATTCGAACAAGTGAGAACGAGGATCATTATCTCCTTCAAATATAGAATGCTTGAAGGTCTTGAATAAGGCCGAACTGGTCGGGTGCAGAACATACTCAGTTATGTGAAAATTGGTGGCCGGGTCTTTCTCCTTTACTGCAGCCATTTTGTCGAATCTTTCTTTCAGATCGGCGAGTTGCTTGAGCATATCATTTTCAACTGGGACAGTGTTTCCCACAGAAGCTTGATTACTTGACACAGGTTTCGGGATCGGTCTCTCTTTAGCCACAGGTTGGCTACCCGAAGGGGGAGTATTCTGATTTTGGGCCCTGTCTTGAGCAAGAGCCGTAGCCACAATCTGAGCAATGGTTCTTATCTGGGCTTCAGAAAATCCGGTCTCATTTTCTGCGTTATCCGCCATTTCTGCTGGATCTGAATCGGGTTCTGAATCTGATGAACTGGACTGATTCACGGAGCTAACTGGAGCGAATTCGGGGATTGGGGATGTTCTGATTAAACGCTGACCAGGATGCCGATTCCAAACTCTCAAAGTAGTTTCCTGGGAAGGATCAATTCTGACAAAAAAATTTCTAAGTTACAGAGGGTCCTGCATGTATGCATGTGAAAATGAGAGCACATAGGATGAAGAATGCATTTCTAATGCGCTAAAACCAATATGGAAATAAGATCTCGATTTCAACGACCGGATCAAAAATTCGGTATGAATAATGCATCAATAACTTATTTTGTATTTGAATATTTCGAGCATTATCTGTCGTCGACCGTTCCTTTTGGATTTACGGTTGACTATTTTCTCTCGAATCCCTAACTTTTACCTCGGAATGAAAGATTTTCCAAGCGGGATTTTTGTTATTTTTGTGTATATTTTGTATCCTTACCTTTTGCCATGGAACATATGGTCCCAAGCAGGATTTTTCTTTTATTTCGTTACAAGATCTTATAATCTCTCACTTATTTTCAGATAATGCGGGAAATGTTAAAATACAAACGAATTGCAACCCCCTTATAACTCCCTTTTCTTTTGGGTATTAATTCACTATAAGTAATTGCATTATATTATTCGTAACGAATTTGAAATCCGGTCTCAAAATCAAGGTCAAATGTCCATATCGAACATTAGCTCCTATTAATGCATGGCTGAAAAGGAAGGTGTTACATGGTGCATGAATGTCACAACATATGTACAATTTATATCATACAGGGGAACGGGAGTTGGGAAATGCATGCCTTCCAACCTTATTTCTCCCACACACGGATTCCATTGGTATAAATTCCGACATCTGTTTCCTAGGAATAGGTCTAATCTCGACAACCAACAGGGGGTTTTGAGATTGACGATATAAGCTCTCGGAAATGAATGCGGCATTACAACAGCAAATAGCATCGGGTGCACCTTAGGGGGAGTAACTAAGGCTTTGAACTACGTGCATGGGCTTCGGTCTCATTGGGCTGAACAAAGTCTGGGTTCCGCAAACAGGATTCGGGCTTTTGTTGGGCCTACTCCTTTTGACGCACCTTTAAGGTACTAGACTTGCGGTTGGTAGTAATGTTAATTCTCAGATGGATGCACCTAAATCGCATGGTCTAGGCTAGATCCACCGTCAAACTTAACACCAGTACCGAAGGGTGATACAGGTAGAATGAGGTGAGAAGCAAGGAATGCGAGTGAATGCAAAAATCCTAGAAAGAAAATAAAGCAATAAAACACACACGGACGATTAATAATTTTCCATCGGCTTTTCTAACCAATTTTATTTAGAAAAAGTAGGCTTTTAGAGTCAATTCCTAATTGCAACCACTAAATTATTAAAAATAACCGGGGATTAATGGGTGCAAATTCCCCAGTAAAGTCGCCAAACTGTTTTCCCCCGGAGAAAAAGAGGTGATAAAACCTTTTTGGAATATGCGGTGCCGATAAATCGGTCTTATAAAATATTTTGAGTCGCCACCCATTTTTTTGGCAATGGGACCGTTTCCAATTTTATTTTTACAAAAGTGACTCCATTTTAAACCCAATTTTATTCAAGCCCAAATTATTTAAAAGACTGGTCAGGCGAACCAAGTATGATTCTAGGTAAGGGAATTGGGTACGTCGGCCCGTTGGAAGCCGACGCCGGGAAAAACCGGCCTCTTTTAACCTACGATTTCTAATTTGATTTTATTTTAGAAAAAGCCAATTATTTGAACCCAACCCGAATAAATCGAACCGAGTTCCTATGTGGAAAATTAATTAACCGTCCCAATTAGATCCATCCATTGCATTCATCACAAATAAAGTACATCATCCACCATCCATCCATAATACATATCAAATAAAATAAAAGACCCGCTCTTGCCTTATGGTTAAAGGCGGGCCACAAACCGAGTCTAAAAATATAATTAATAGTAAATAACAAAAAAATAAATCCCTCAAAAACTCATAATCATCAATAATTGATTGACTTTGTTTGATTAAAACTTAGTTTGCCCATAATTGATTACCTCCTGGATTAGGGTTAAAACCTACTTAATTGACATGGAATTTAAATAAAATACCAAAAGTAAATTGAAGCTGGGAAACAGTCGCGTCACGCAGCTGTCCTACAAAGAACAGTCGCGTGACGCAACTCTCGTCTGTTATTCTGGAGCTTGTAACAGTTGCGCCACGCAACTGTTCTACGAAGAACAGTCGCGTGACGGAACTCTAATTACAGGCTTGTAGATTAGAACAGTCGCGTCACGCAGCTGTTCTATGAAGAACAGTTGCGTGACGGAACTTCTAGCCGCGTGACGAAACTCCTCATAGTTTATTCAAAACACGCAGACACTTCGATTATTTATTTACAGTGAAACACTAAACAAAGTATAAAAAGAAATAAAAACTGTGTACTTGAATAGCTGCATCACGCAGGTAGTCTAATCCAAGATAAGGGATTTTTGGACACGGACAGTCGCGTCACGCAGGTGATAGCTGCGTGACGCGGCTGCTCTGGTCCACAACTACCTTTCAAACCTACCCTTTTTTATGTTTTCTTTTATTTTAAGCGATTAGAACCAACCCAGAAGGGTTCAACAATAGGCAAACTTGTGTTTTATCAATAACAGTCCAGTCAAATAGTGTGAAAATGGGATTTTAAGAGGTAAAATACTAGAAATGAAAGAGAAAGGTTAAGATTGTTACCTAACCCTCAGATTTGAGGATTGCATACGTTGGTATTGATCTGGAAGTAATGTTTCACAGTCACAGGAATGTAATCACCAGGTTCTTCTACGAAAACAAAACGATTTTCCTCTCTTTTCCTCTTTTTTTTGTCTTCTCTTTTTTTGTTATTTTTCTTTGATTTTAAATCTAGATATCTATGACCTGATCTATCCCAAATTTACTCAGACGAGTTCTTGAGAAAGAGCTTTAGTCGTTTTTTGATACCTAAACTCAGAAAATTATGTCTTAGAGAAAAACGAGAGCAAAAATCTTAAAAAATGTCAAAAGTCTCGTTTTTGCTGTGTAATGTAGTATTTATATGGCTAGGGCGACAGAGCAGTCGCGTGACGCGGGTAGAAGCTGCGTGACGCAGCCGTAAACCTGCGTGACGCGACTTACTTTTCGTACTGTTGCCGCGTATCCATACAAACAGTGCAGGCTGTTGCACGGGCGCGCGCCAGGGGTGTCAGACCCGTTAGAGCTGCGTGATGCAGCTAACAGTGGCGTCACGCGGGTTGTAGCTGCGTGACACAGCCCTAACATGGGTCAGGCTCCTTTAGACGGTTTGATTCAGGTTTTTTTTTGTTCAAACATTCCTGGTTAACCGTGAAACTTTATCCCTTGTCCTCATATCATCACCGGGTTAGGCGGGGCATAAAATTACGCGTCAACAACTTTAGGAGTCGGTAGTATGGCACCTATCTTGGCCTATGTTGCTCGAATGCCTATTCCACTTTATCGGCCCCAACCTACAGACACTTTTTGATATATGGATGGTGCATTCTTGAAAAAGACAGGTTTAGTTGAGGAAGTGAAAACTGGCACCACAGTACTTTATCGTTGGAAGCCATGGGAAAGAAGAGTCGGGCACAGCGATCAGGATGAAGGAACCTCTAAAGCACAAACGCAAAGACAGCGGAAAGGAAAAGCGCCAGTCACCTCATCTTCTCACGCAGAAGAAGCAGAAGATGAAGTCGCTGAATGGAAGCAAGTGTTGGGTAAAGTGGAAGCTTTGCAGCAATCACAGGAAACCTTGCAAGTTACTGTTTTTGACATGGGACAAAAACTGCATACAATCCAGAAAAACCACGAACGGATGGAACGGAAGTGGATGAAATATTTCCACTACCAAAACATCGAATTCACTCCGTCGCCTCCAGGTTCTCCAGAGGCCTAAGGTTTTTTTGTCCCTCTTTAGTTTTCTTTTATTTTCAGTATTGTTTGTGTGTTATTGCATGTGTTGTGTATTTTCTTTGCATTTCTCCTCCCACAATGAGACATTGTGTCTTTTAAGTGTGGGGGAATAGACTTACAAGATCTCAGTTCATTTTCATTTCATTTCATATATATGTAAAAAAAAAGTGTGACAATTAAAAAAGTCAACTTCTTTGCCTTAGTTCAATGTTTTAGTCTCTACATGTTGATTTGTTTGTATTTTGCTTGTTGAAATAGAAGTCTTGAATAATGTACCATGATTAAAGAGATTAAAATGCCTATATGAATTTAAGTATTAATATATTAGATATGACATATTGAAATTTTCAAAATAGCAAATTTTAATCTTTAGTTAACTATCTAGACATTATCTTTTATTTAGAGAAGCTTGAATCCTAACATGAATGAAGAATAGGAAGAAAATGAAAATTAAATACTTGTATGTTTCAAGTCAATAAAGGATGAAGGTATGTTCAAGAGAGAAAAATATACGATAGAGGGAATAACGGAAAATCCGTTTTAAAAGCAAAGTGGTATGGAGCATAAAATGCAACCACTTCTCATTTACATTCCCACATACCTTGAATAAAAATGATAGCACAAGAAAAATGATAGCAAAAGAAAAAATGTGGTATGGAGCATAAAATGCAACCACAAAAGAAAAAGAAAAAAAGAAAAAAATAAAGCAATGAAGTGGTATGGAGCATAAAATACAACCACTTAGTGAGATAGAAATAAGACTACCTAAAAATGCCTTGAGATAAGAAACAATACATGTATGCTATCTAAAGTACTTCCTATTCTTTGCATTCTAAGGATGGAGAATTGCCTATCTCATATCTTAAAATGACTAGATTTCTTATACTTTAGATTTTTGTTTGCTATATTGAAATTTTTACATGTCATATTCATTTACACCACCTAGTTCATAAAATACATAAACCTCTTATCTTGGTAGATTACTTAAGAAGTCTAAATCAACGAATAAAACAAACATGATCAACTTGAAGTTCAAAAAGAAGGATAAATATTTTGCTTAGGGACAAGCAAAGAGCTAAGTGTGGGGGAATTGATAGCCTCGCAAAGCGGGCAAATCTTGTTATGTTATTTTGATATAAATTGCATGAATGCATGATTGTTTTTGTATATTTTATGTTTGTTCGTGTTGTTTTGTTTCAAAGTAATTTTCAGGAACACAGTTGGAGCAAAGATTTGTTCCATACAAAAATAGGGCCAAAACAAGTTGAAAAAAATGGAAGAAATCCTTGATCCAGCCCTTGCGCCGCGAAGCAAGTCGCAACAAAGAAAATGCCCAAGTCGCGAGCGCTACCGGAGGTCGCACGCGCAACCTACACCCAGAAAAGGCAAGTCGCGAGCGCGACATTCACAAGCGCGGGCGCAAAAAGCAGGACTGAGAGTCAGAAGGTTTGCAAGCAAAAGTCGCGAGCGCGCCTTCCATCTGCGCGGGCGCGAGAAAGCACTTTTGAGAGGTAGAAGGTTTGCCAGCGAAATTCGCGAGCGCGACTTCCATCTGCGCGAGCGCGAAAAGAACTTTTGAGAGGCAAAAGCATTTGGAGCAGAAGTCGCGAGCACGACCTTTACAAGCGCGAGCGCGAGTTGAGATTTCTAGGAGACGTAATTGCTACCTTTTCATCAGAAAATCATATCTTTCCATGCAAGGGTCGGGACTCTTCCCAAGAGAAGTCACCTCAAGCACCTTTTGGCCAACCAATCATCACCAAAACCACCATCACTCTCCTCCTCTATAAATAGCAATCAAAGTGAAGCAAAGAGACAGATATAGAGATTCATAGTGAAAGTTAGATTCAGAAACAGAAACACTTAGATTGTATTAGGAGAAGTGTGTTAGTAGTACTTAGAGCAAGTTGACGAGAGTCACTTGTTATTGATTGTGCCAAGAACATCAAGAAGTTCCTCGAGTTGTGACACCCTCCGGAGGTCTGAGTTAGATTACTTCTTTCTCTTGTTTTAAAGACTTGTTGTATGTTGTTCTTCATAACTCTTCTATGCAAAGCAACAATTTTAATTGGTAGTATTCAATAAAAATTCCTTAAGTTATCTTTTGATCTTTGTTTAATCAAAGTTACTAGATTATATTCTCAGAAGGAAATAGTTTAGTAAAGATCAAAGAGATTTAATTCATTGAGTTGAATTTACATATGCATATTTCACTTATTTCTGTTGAAATTAAATCTGTCTTATTGAAATAATCAAAGAATAAGAATAATTTTTAATATTTAACAAGGTAAGGTTTTTATTATAAGTAGAAATACATATAATAGATAGTATAATTCTATACTGAGAGGTTGAATTATACCCTACCATATGTAATTAAAGAACTCTTTATTGTATGTTACAAGCTTTTGCATAGAAAGGGAAAATCCTGTGTATGATTAATTATTCTAAGTAGCTTACTACACACTTATCTCTAGAGTTAATTAAACATTAGACTTAGCATAAATAGAAATTAATCACTTCTGTATTCATATTTCTGTAAACACATTATTAAGAGTAAAGTAGCAAGTGAACTCAACCCGTTCCTCGTGAGATCGATCTTTTATTACTACGTTGCGATCCGTATACTTGCGGGAACTCAAAAGAGACGCAACATTGGGCATGTGCAATATCTATGCACCAACTTGAGGGGGAGTGTTGACTTGTGTATAAACTAATTAGGAGAAATTTATTCTTGCCTATTTAGAAATTAGATTTGTTTTCCTATTGGGAATTATATACTTGTATATAAATAGGATGTATTAATAACATTGAATATATAGAAATCAATAAACAATTTTCTTCATACAACTCAACTGTTTACACAATTCATGTGAACAATTTGATGCCATGAAAGAGATGTTTATGGGGAAGGAAAATGTTCTTGTGTTAGGTGTAATAGGTGTCTAATCCTTGAAACTAGTAATTGAAAATTTTTCTATACTTGTTTTTGTTTACGATATGTTTTGTAAATGATGAGAGGCACGGGAATCGCACTTATAAATTGTTACACTTACAATGTAACAATTGAACATTTATATAGGAATCTTGTCAAAAAATATATTCCTTCTGTTATTGTTACATCATTTCACTTATAGCATAACATTCAATGAGAGAGAACATTGGTTTATAAAGCGGCTAGATAGCGTCAAAACAAATTAAAATTTATTGTTTTTGTTACAGTCATAGTGTAACAAGTGCATTGTTACAATACGACTGGAACAAAATCTTTTGAAATGTCAACGGAACACCATTCTGGAAAATATTTTTCACAGAACATCGTTTTCAAAAATAGTTTTTTTGCATAACATTATATTGGGAAAACCCCGATAAATTAGGCCTCTCATTTTATATAGGGGTGAATTTATGCATTTAACCCCTCATTTTATAACATTTACTTTTTACCACCCAATTAAAACTCCAATACACTTTACAATCCCCTCTTACAAGCGTGGCCTACAAGTGTTTTATTTGATTACATGGTCATACGGCTATTTGAGCTACCTATCAGAGGCAATCCAGACCAGTTGGCAGTTGAACTAGAAAATTTGTGAATCAGATTAATTGGACCGATTTATTTTTGAATTATTTAATAAAGAGAATCAAAATGAGCTGGTTGAACTATGATAGAACGGAATAATCGAACTGGTTCAACCAATTATTCGGTTCATTAATAACTCTAATTATAATTGTAATTAGTTTAAATATAATTATTTCATTAATATATATTGCTTATATTTTTGTGACCTGTTAACTGAACCTTCGACCTACCCGTTAACTCAGTTACGTATCCACTCGATCCAGGTCATTATCTCCTCCGGGTTTAATGGCACTAATCAGAGCCCTTGCAACTAAATCGGAACCAGTTCTAGTTTTTCAATTCAGGAAACAAAATTAGTTGTTTCGATTTGATTTACAACCTCCAATTTCTCCTTTTTCTTTCTTTTTTTTTTTTTTTTTTGGGGGGGGGGGGGGGGTGTTGCGGTGGGGGAACAACCAAACAAAATTGAGGAATGCATAAAGAATTAAGAACATAAGAAAAAAAAAAGCTGAATATGAAAATTTTATTTTATCCAATTTTATTCTCTTTAAATTAAAAAATCCAAGATTTTTTAATGGTATCGTTACAGTTGCAAAACAAATAAAGAACAAAGGGGCTGTAATTGCAAAAGAAACAATGGAATTAATAAAGAACATCAACAGTTGAATATTTGAAAATTAAACTTAATTATGACCATTGCTGTTTGCAAGCCTATGAACAGGAAGGCATGTGTGCAGGAGGACTACGGATACTTGTTGCCTTTGTTTTGCCATTCTTCACTATCAGAACTGTATCCATTCCCCAGCTTGCGTGCCTCTCCAAGTGACAGTGGATAAACCATACTCCTGAACCACAAAGTAACCATGTGACCATTTAAGAATATAAGTTTATGGCGCGAATCAATTAAGATAACATATATGCATTTATAACTGAATTTGAAGTAGTTTGACGACTTACCAGGGTTATTGGCAATGAATCTGATGGCAGTCCAGCCATTCTTTGGAACTCCAACAGTGTTGACCAGTGGTGGATCAATCAAATTATAAGACTTGGGATCAGTCTTGTTATTGAAATTTCCTGAGCCAGTCCCAACCACATAGAAGCTATAGCCATGCAAATGCATTGGATGATTCTCTGCAGCACCCATGTTAGTCCCTTGGAAAACTATCTCAACTGCATCTCCATAGTTCAGCATCTTCACCTTCGTCCCAGTGGCTGTAAATGCTGAAATACCCGTCATATTTCCAGTAAAGTTATAGAAATTTGGAGGAAAACTTGGAAAATCTCTGTCAAAAACCCCACTCAAGCTCCTGCATAAAAATACGTTGTAAATTAGTATATGTCCACACATGTTTGTTCTTGCCTAACTTTGATGAAAATAACTATTTTACCTGTAGTATGCTTGCAATATGTCAATCTTTGGACTCTCAAAACTAACATTGTTCAAGCTTGCTGCTATAATGTTACCGTTTGGTCCTTGGCAAGTTTCATTTTCAGGGCAAGGTATTTGGTTGATAGCAATTGCTATATAAAGGTGTTGGGTAATATTTTTAGGGACATTAATAGGGTGAGATTTGCTAACTAAGCTCTTTATTTGATTAGTAAAATTCGCAGTAGCAGCTTCATCAGCAACGCTAGGTAGGTTTGGGAATGAAATATTAGAGGGACGACTATAATTTCCTTTGTATTGGAGAATTGCTGTAGTGGTGGTATTGTCTCCGGCGACAATACTATCAATGAAAGGAGAAGAAGCCATGTAATAGTAATTAGGTGATTGGTTTGTTGTGACCAAAACGTCCATTGTTTGGCCTGGAGTTATCATTATATAATCTGTAGTTACTGGTTTAATGTATGCACCATCTTGTCCTACAACTGTTAGTTTGTGGTTTGCAATTCCAAAGAACTGTTCTTCGTTCATTACTGCATTGATTATGCGGAGAAGATAGGTCTTTCCTTGTTCAACAAGCAAACGGTATGTCGATTCTGCAACAAAAAACAAAATATAATGAAAAGATGTTTTCCAAATGGTATGTCGTTTCTTCAAATTTGTAAGGTTATTAATTACCTTTAGAGCATGGATATAGATCACCAGGTTGGCCATTGATGGTATGAGCATTAGACAAGTTTGGAGCTCGACCAACGGCAAGTGCTTCGTCAATTATTGTTTTTAGATCTCCCTTATACCAGGAAGCTGCCGAACACAAAGTTTATATAAATGTGATAAGAAATATACATATAGAAACAGAAAAATAATTAAGATTGGTGTTTAATTAATTATACCAATGACAATTGTTTGTTGTGCAAAAGGCGTAGGGAATGGATAAATGGTGCCAACGGCAGGCAAAATGATGAAGGCGCCGTGGACGGTGGCTCGAGACCAATCGCTATGTGCATGCCACCATAGAGTTCCTTCTTCGTCTGAAAGTATGACCTCATGTGTGAAGTTCGTTCCTGGTTTAATTGGGCATTGTGTGATGTTTTCAGGGCCGTCTGACCATGGATTCCTTGGTTGCTTCACTCCATGCCTATCATATCATCCAAATAATAACAGCCATATATATTTTATTTCTTTCATATATAGTTAATCAGGAAAATCAAATCAACATGCTGTGTATAATAGTTGACTCGTAGACTTCTTTCTATTCTATGCATGTAAATATTATAAAACTCCCACCATCTCAAAATATAATTCATTTTAGGCACATAGTTTTGTCCCAAAATATTAATCGATTTGAGTATTTTAACAAGTATTAAACGATCTTATTCTAATTTTATCCTTATCTATATTAAGTACAATATAATGATTCAAGATAAGAATAACGACGTGAGATAAAGGATAATTTGATCAAATTATTTTTTATTTATTTAGAATTTTAGTTAATTAATTACTTTTTTAAGCCCAATACAAAAATTTTAAATGACTTATATTTTGAGATATAAAAGAGAAAGTGAAAGAGGTTACCAATGAATTGTAACACCATAATTTCCTTGATTATGAACATTAACATAAACTTTATCCCCTCTATGAACTTGTATTGTTGGTCCAGGGAAGCTTCCATTTACAGTGAGCATAGTTTTGGTGGTACACAACCTTGTAAAGGTTGCTTCTTTTAGCTGCAGTCAAATAATCATTAGTTGAAAATTAGAACTTTGAATTATATGCATGGTCCCATTTAGAAACTTCAAAATATAAATGTACTGTGTTTACAATTACAACCAATCAGAATTTCATTAAATAAAAAAAATATTCATTAGTATTTCATTTTAATTTATTTATACATACTTTCAATTTTAGTAAAATTTAATTTAGAAGCATATAGCCAAATCCATAAATTAAAGTGGCTCTCATTTGTCTTCAATTCTGCATGTTCACATAAGTAAAGTGAGTCTCATTGCTACTCTACAAATAATTTAATAATTAAATTTTTATTTTTTCAAAGAACTAATGAATTTGGGTGAGCATTCGATTGGTTTGATTAAAATCTGATTTAAATCGAATTTTTAAACAAAAGAAACAACATTAAATTAAAAACTAAAGAGATAGTGTAAACTGAATAAACTAAATTCCTAACAACACAAAAAACTTTGCATGATAACAATAAGAATGAGCACCTTAATTATGATCTAGTTAGTGCAAAAGAAGCAAACACTTACAACAAAATCATAGTAATGAGTCCTGCCATAAGCCAGCCCATTCAAAAGCATAAACCCCAAAAACCCTAATATGAATCTCATTTTCACTAATACTTCTCTCAAGAAAAAAGATAATGAAACTTTCTGTTGATATATTCTATTGTGATTTTTAGCTTGCATACAATAGATATTTATAGGACTGGCTTTGTTGCTTTAGCCAGGATGCTTCCTTGCCAGCCAGTTCCTCGATACATTGAACATTTCAAAACTGAAGGACAAAAAATAATTACCTAACGTGGTATAAGACGACTTTATGAAAAGGAAACAATAAATGAATTATTTGTCAAAAAACGCAAGAAAACCATTGGATTATTAACTTAATAACATTATTGAGAAAAGCATGCTTTCCCTTTGTCATTATTGAGAAAAGGTTGCTTTCCCTTTGTCTTTTTGACATATTCCTTGTTTTGAATTGTTTCATTGGTTATTATATGACAGCTGGAATTCCCGTTCTATCTTTATAAAGTTAAGTGTTTCATTGGGGTTTATGATTTAATTATATTTCCAACGTACACTTTTTTAAAAAATTTCATAACTTCAGGAAAAGTTTAGCACATCTAACATGATATGATCATATTCTATATGTGCCTCACTTCTTAATTAGTATGATTCATTAACGTTGGAGATTGTTTAAAGAGAAGAGGTAACCTAAAGATTACATGCAGAAAAATTGTCTCCAAAGATTCATTCTTTGTATTAGTATAGATTTAGTTATAAATATAACAAAATAATTTATATGAGAAAGGCTATCTATGCTTGGTAAATGGAGCAATCTGTCTCATTTTGTTTATGTAAAATAATTTATAGAAAATAATTTTTTATAATAAAAAAGATTTTTTGGATATTAACAAACTTTTTTTAACCTTATGAATACATATTTTTTTAATTTATTAATTACCGGTAGTCACTATTTATCATTAACTACCACCACTAGTCATTAGTCATCATAGGCCACCACCACTGATCACTATCACTGGCAACTTTTTTAATTTACTATTTTTTATTTTTCTCATATTTAAAATAATTTTTTAAAATACAAAATTTTCATTATTATAAATATTTTTATAATCATATAAGTTAAAAATTTTAATATATTTTAATTAATTTTCAATATTGTAACCGAACAGGGGAAAATAAATTATTTAAAAAATATTTTTAAAGAAAATAAATAAATTATTTTTCAAAAACAAAATCAAGCCTAAGCCAATTTCATAAATACAAATCAGGGAATTATCATTATTTCTTCACTTAAAAAAAAAAGATAAATTAGTAAATAGTTTTAATGGCTTTTGTAAATAACAATTAACTATTCAATTGATGTATGGATAGACTCGTACACTATATATATTACATATAGACAAGTATTTTACCCATTCACTTAACCAACCGCAGCTAGTATGATAATACGTTTTAATTTCTAATTTCTATTATTGTTATATATAGTTTAGTCAAAGTTTTTTTTTTTTAAAGTAATGATTTATCAGAAATAGTTAGCAATATTATCTTTCCTATGACAAGAAGTACTTAAAATTTACAAGAAATAGTTAGCAATATTATCTGTAATATAATTGTAAAGTCAATAACAACCAGATGACAAGACATGTAATCAATTAATGCAATTAACTGACTTGCATTAATTAGTTATCTTTTAACTAAACGGCATCTTTGAAACAATGGAAAGTTAGTCAACCTCGGGATTCTCATTGCGCGACTAAATAAAACCTAGGCACCTAGCTACCAGGAAGGTAAGATTCCATTACTGACTTGCTTTGCTTTCCTAATTAAAGACGAGGTGGTGTTTTTTGAGCCAGTCCAATATAATAACATAATTACATCTCCTTTCCTCGAATAATGCATAATTTAAACCCCAGTTTTATTAGTTTAATCCAATCACATTTTTAAACCTTTGTCAAGATAATAAAAAAATATCAGAAACAAGTAATTTAGGTGTAAAAGAGTAAAATAATAAAAGGTATTCTGTCAATGAAAAAAACGCAATATTATTAAAATTTATAAAATCATTAAAAGTACAATAGATCACCGACATGGTTGAAGGTGGATTCAACAAAAATGACGACGATAAAGACAAATTTATGCATTGTGTGATTTTTTCGCTAGTTATTTAACGTTTCCTTGAGGGTATACTTCATATATCTGTCAACTCAGTTGATTCTACTGAATTTTTTCAAAATATTAAATTTAAATAAATTATTTTTTTTATTAATCTGGGCTCAATTTGTTTTTGAAAAATTACATTTATATTCAAGGTCTATAGACCTGTTCATCTAGGAAATATAGCAATATTTGACTGCTGTTTTTTTTTTCTCTTAAAAGCAAAATAAATCAAGGTTTTTTTTTTTTTTTTGGGTTTAATTAGTATATTTTAATCATGTCAATTGGGGATGGGTACGCGCAAAATTTACACTCTCCATAAAAAAAATAGCTTAAAATTTCAAATGACTCCTATTTAAAATTCTTTTTAAAATATCCTTTTCGAAACTTGTTTGAAATTTTTAATATTTACACCCGTTTTACACTCGTTTAATTAATATCTAAATCTACTTTAAATAGATTGGACAGATAGAGAACCTAGAAAATTCATTTTGTTTATGTATAAAAAAATTTAAATTCATAAATATCAAAATTTTTGAATAAACTAAGAAAATACAAAAATAAATCAAGTCATCTTCATAACATACAAATTTTATTATTATCTTGAACTCAACATGCACTTAAAATTTCACCAGAAATATTTTATTATATAAATATTTTTAAATTATATAATAGATTTTTTATGGGTAGTGGATACCCACAGTTTAAACCCACTTTCGATCTAAATCCATGATGGATAATTAATTTAATATTCATATTTATCCCAAATTTATTTAATTAATACTCAAACATACTTTAGATTGGATTTTTATGGATCTGGTAGCAGTGAAAACCCATCTCACCCATCAAATTATAAGTATATTCTATTTCCAAAGACTCTAAAAATATATTTTCATGTTTGAATATAAATTTATCAAACCTAAAAGTGAATAAAGTCTGTTGGATTTGTTCATCAGGATTGTCCAGAATAGAATGGATTAATTTGGCCGCGTGCCTATTAGTCTAGAAAAAAAGAGAATGAGAATCAGAAGACGCCTGTTACTGGCCCTATTGACATATTTTTAATCATTCGATTTTTTTTTTTTTCAATTGTGCCATTTCAATCCTCTTATTTGGGCCCAGAAGAATTTAATTAATAACTAGAAGAATAAATTGAATTTAGTTATTAATTAATAACTAGAAGAATAAATTGAATTTCCCTTTCAAAAAAAAAGAATAAATTGAATTTCTAATTTAATATATAATAAAAAAACAAATTGATTTTGATAACTAATTATTTGTAGTTATGTATAAAATTTGCCATGAATAGTCAAATATGTAATGTGTACGTAAGAGTGAATAAAATGAAGTAGATAACTAAGAAAACCACACGGTGCAACGTAGTAGATGATTATAAATAATGACAGCTGCACTGTAATATTACTAATATTGGGGTCAAAATCAAATATTCGGAAATTGACTTATACAGCCGCCCTAATTCCCCTAAATCCCTAATGAAGTTAGGTGGATGAACTTGAATTTTCCCAATACTTTTGTTATCTTCCACGGCAATGTTCTTTTTTACGGAACATGCATTTATCGGTTCTTCATGCATCTTTATATTTTATTTAATTCATATTATATATAAATGTTAGAACACACAAAAAAAAAAATGAGAATTTGGATAGAGTTTTGATAAAATTTGAATATCTTAAAATAACTTTAGTCATGATTAATTAGAAAATTATATTTTATTAATTAATTGGATATAATTTATTAAAATTATTTTTTAAAATAAATACATATGGATAATTAAACATTTCAAAATTTTCAGTTTTATCTTTTTTAAATTTATTTTTTACTAAATTTATATGGTAACAAGAAATTTGAAATTTTTGATATTTTATTTTTAAATATTTGATTCTATTTTTATAATAACTTAAAATTTTTTATTTAGCCGAGAGATAAAAAAGAAAAAATATATATTTTTATAATATTTTTTTATGTTTATAATTTGATTGGATTTATTTTTCAAAAAATAATTTTTCAAACATGATATACATAATTAAGCCAAAATTTTTAAATTTTTACTTTTTAAAATTTATTTTAAATAAATGAACATATGTGTATGGGATGACGAATAGTTGAAAGTTTTAATTTTTAAACATATATAATATTGTAGAATTGTTCATATACATTTATAAAAAATTTTAGATAAATAGCAATATAAATTGAACTGAAGTGTATATACATATTGCTGTTTTATTAGTTAACTATTATATTCAGGTTAAATTCATATGAAATTTTATTTTAATATTACAAAAATCTAAATAGGACAAAATTTATAACCAATGTTTAATATTAAAAAATAAAAACGAGTATAAATAACAAGTAAAACTGAGGAATGATATAAAACATTGAACGAGTACGAATAACGAGTATAGTCAACATGCAATGCACGTCATAAAAAGACTAATAAAAATTAAGGATCAATATATTATAATACAAGTCCCTCTCTTTTCTCTTTTTTCTCTCTAATCTTCTAACCCTAGTTTTAGTTTGGATATCGATAGCCCCTACCTTATGCTCTTCCTTTCGCTTCACCTTTATTCACTTTAATACACAATTAGATCTATTTTTTTTTATAACAGATGTGTCTTTTTTGTTTTTGTTATTATTATTTTGTCTCTATACTTAGAGTTTTTTTGTCCCTTTTTTGCAAGAGTAGTCTTTTCTTTGTGAGAGTTTATTACTGACTAAAAATATGATATTTGATTTTATTAGGTTGGAGACTTTAGATCTTCATTGCAAATGCGAATTTTCAAGCAATAGAGTTTAGTAGTGTGGCATGTTCCTCTATTGATGTTATTCACGCATAGTGGCGGAAACTCATATGTGTTTCTCATTTGTTGCAAATTCCTGAAAAAGCACTAGGTGTAGAAGATCTATAGAAGTTATTTTTTTGTCTTTCAAATCAATTAATGGATCAGTTGCTATTATGAAAATTTATATCTTTTGTCAAAATAAACTTCAAGCAAAAATATCTAATATTATATTTTTAAATTTTAGTTTCACTAGTTCTTGTTATTACGTGCGATACACGTAGACTCTACTCATTATATGCTTATTTTTTATACTCGTTTAATTTTTTTATTTATATAATTAAAGTATAAATTTTTATTTAGATTGCAATAAATATAGTTGTTTTTATATATACAGTAAAAATATTTTTTTTTTTAGTTTTATGTCTTGCACTGTAATATCTCATTGAAAAAAAATTAATATATTTATTTCTCTCTTTAAAATAGCAATTTAAATATGAAATATGTCATTCATATGCTCTTCAACATACTAGTTCATATAGTTTTTATTATACGCTAGTTGCTTTTATTTTTTGTTTAAGTACCAAAGTGATTTATAATCATATACTTTTTATTTTACATTTTATAATTAACTTAAATGTTTTGTTAATAACTTCCACTATAATCTCTTTTGGTAAATAAATATACTTTAATAATAGAATAAGAAACTAATCTAATATATTAAATTAAATATTTATAAATAATAATTATTTTTATTTTTATTTTTTAGCTAATCAAAATCGTGAAATCATTTAAAAAATTTATTAATAAAATTATTTTCCTTAATAGAAAGAATATGATTTGAATTAAATAAGATATCAATATAATTAATCAAATTCGATATGGTCAAAAATAATTTTTTTTAATTTTTTGGCTAACCAAATTAGAGTGCAGTTTGTAATTAAAGAAATTTAACCATACCGTTTTTCAATCAAAATATTAATTATCTAGATATATTTATTTAAAATAAATTTAAAAAAATAAAAAATTTCAAATGCCTCACATTTACACATATTCATTTAAAATAATAATGTTGAAAATAATTACAATAATAGTAAATAAAAATAATAAATAATAAATTATTAAAATTATTAAATTATTATTAATAATTTATATAATAATATAATAAAATAAAACATAATTAGACATAACAAGATAGTAGTAAAATTTTAAATTTTCAAATGCTTAATTATCTATATCTATTTATCTATTAAAAAAAAAGTTAAAAAAACATATATCTATTTATCTATTAAAAAAAAAGTTAAAAAAACATCCAACAAATTATACAGATATTATATATTTTTTTTATGTTAAAATTTTTAAATTAGCTATGACTAAGGTTATTTTAGAATATCTTAAATTTTACAAGGATAATATAGAAAATCTCATTATTCACCCCTTATTATCGCTTTTATATATAGTATTAGTTTTTTTTATGACGTGCGATATACGTTATATACTTGTAATATACTCATTTTTTATACTCTTTTAGTTTTTTACTTATATAATTAAAATATAAATTCCTATTTAGATCGCAATAAATATAGTAGTTTTTATATATACAGTAAAATATTCTTTTTAATTATATATCTTACATTATAATATCTCATTGAAAAATTAATATATTTATTTCTCTCTTTAAAATAGCAATTTAAATATGAAATATATCATTTATATTCTCTTCAACATACTGATTTATAATATTTTTATTGTACGCTAGTTGCTTTTATTTTTTATTTAAGTACCAAATTGATTATAAAAATCATCATATAGTTTTTATTTTCCGTTTTATTATTAATTTATATATTTTATTAATAAATTTCACTATAATCTCTTTCACTAAATAAATATACTTTAACAATAGAATAAGAAACTAATCTAATAAACCAAATTAAATATTTGAAAATAATAATAATTTTTATTTTTACTTTTTTGCCAATCAAAATCACGAAATCATTTAAAAAATTTAATATTAAAATTATATTCCTTAATAGAAAGAGTAGGGTTTGGATTAAATAAGATATCAATATAATTAATCAAATTTGAGATGTTTAAAATAATAATTTTTTATCTTTTCGGCCAACCAAATTAGAGCGCAATTTGTCATTAAAGAAATTTAACCATATCCTTTTTAAATCAAAATCTTAATTATCTAGATATATTTATTTAAAATAAATTTGAAAAAAAATAAAAATTTTCAAATGCCTCATATTTACATATATTCATTTAAAATAATAATGATGAGGATAGTAAATAAAAATAAAATAATAAATAATAATAATAATAAATTACTAAAATTATTTAATTATTATTAATATTATAATGAAATAAAACATAATTAGAAATAATAAGATAATAATAGTAAAATTTTATTTTCAAATGCTTAATTATATATATATATATATATATATATATATATATATATATATATATATATTTTATTTATTTATTTATCTATTAAAAAAAGTTAAAAAAACATCCAATCAAATTATAGAACATTTAAATTTCCTTAAGGGTATTATCTTAATGTTAATTATATATTAAGCATAATATTTAAAATAAATTTAATTGGTTATTAATAAAGTTATTTTAGAACATTTAAAATTTCAGTAAGGTCATTATAGGTAATCTCATTATTCCCCCTTTCATTCCCACTTTTATATATAGTAAGTATATAGATTATTCAAAAGAATATAAATTCTTTTGTTTCATTAAAATATCAGCGAACTCTATTAGCTATTAATAGTAAGATTTTATATCTAGTCTATATGATTATTTGTAATACTTAATAATATTATCAATGAATAACATTTTAAAAGAAAATATTATAATACAATTTCGACAAATAATATATTATTTAGGAAAGTTGTGTGAAAATATGAAAATTTGTGTTCATTTAATATTCAAATTGTCTTTGGTTATTGAAAATGTATTTTAAATATCATGCAATTTCTTTTAATGTGGTCAACCCGTGATCTTTTTCTATTCAAACTCCATTTTAATAAGCACCCATATCACCAATATGAGCATTCTTTTTTTCAATAGAAATTGATGCAAAAAACTTATTTCCTAAAATTTTTACACATTAAATGTTCATCTATACTTTTGTCTGCCACTATCTCGAGAATCTCTCATGTAAAAGCTTTACAAAGGACTAAAATAAGAGTAAGATAAACTTTTCATATTGACATAGTTTCTAAAGTTATCAAATTAGATAAAATTTTCTATATAAAAAGAACATCCAAAATGAAAAATTTTTTCTATATAAAAAAAATAGAGGAAGTAATAAAATTAAAGATAATTTGATCAAATTACTTTTTATCTCAAAACCAAGTATAACTTATAAAGATAGTTGTCATATAAGCAAAAAAATCTCTTTAAAATACTAAAAATGATTTATATTTTAGACAAAACAATCATATTATATATATATATATGTATATACACTTTCGAAAGGGTATATACGTATATATATTCAACATATTGATTATAATTAAATTTCATTATCCACTAATTACAATTATTTAAGAGCATCTGAAACACGTATCTTTTGTAACATCAAATGAAAAGGTAACGGTTTATTAAAATAATAACACGTATCTTTTGTATCTTTTGTAACACGTATCGTTTGTCATTACGCAACGGTTTCCAATAATTTACTATCAAGGGAAATAAATAATAATATATTGGAATCGGGCGAGACTTTTTATCACCGTGAAAATGTTGGTTAAAATGTGCATAACATGATTTTGTTATACTCATAATTAAATTTGTCAATATCTATGGGGCCCAAAAGTTTCTGCTGAACTTTCATGCACATTTGGCATTTTGTTAGCTACATTCACGAATATATTGAAACAAAGTAAAAGAGTTTAACACTTTAGTAGCTCATTTCATACGTAAACTGCGCTCTCTTTTTTTTTTTTTTTAATTAGGATATTTTATTAAAATTTGATTCGAAATTCTTTTGAAATTTGAAAATATTTTCACGTTTATGTGTAAAAAAATCTTTAAAACATTTTCTGTACTTTTCTTATTTTAAATTATTCTGAACGGAATATGTATTTTTATTGAGAGAATTTAAGATACTATCTGTCTCTTTCTCTCTAACTTCTTTTCTGCCATTTCTCTTTGTTCTTTACTGATTTCTCTCCACAAATTTCCATACAACACGCAATTCCTCCCTCAACGCGCCACACTACCCCCAACCACCAAAAGCCGCTTGCAAAACATTAATGCTTTGTTTGGATAGTTGCAAAATATATGTGGATGTAAAATAGGGAGTAAAAATACATTGAAAATTTCAAATTACCTTATTTGATTTGGGTAAAAATATTAAAGAGGGTGTAAAATAAATTTATTTTAGGTTGTACACAGTGGCAGAACCAGAAAAAATAATTGGATGTAGAGAAAAAAAAAATTTAAATTTAAAGAGGGCAATATAGAAAAAAATCATTATTTTATAGGTAAAAAGTAAAATTTTATATATTTTATAAGGTACATTTCAAAAAAAAAAAAAAGTTAGATGGGGCGACCGACAATCTAGTTCTGCCACTGCTTGTACAATTTTCCTCCCAAGATGGATTGAAAGTAATAAATAATGGGTGAAAAGTTATTATTCACAGTATAACGATAAAAATAAAATTATTTTACACCAATCCAACCAATCCAAACAACAAGTACAAAATAAGGAGGTAAAATGAATATTTTTTACTTCCTCTTTCCAAATACAACATAACAACTTATAAATCTCCATAATAAGAATATTTTTTAAAAAAAAAAAAAGAAAAAACTTTAACTATCATAATAATTAAAATTATGGTCAATTCTTTTAACTTCATCTATTAACACTTAGTAATATATTTTTAAGCAAAAAAAAAAAAACAATTTATCCCTATACTTTAGCATAATTAACTACCTTATTTTTACATTTTAAAAATTACACTATTCTATCACTGTAGTTTATCTCCATTAAATGAAATTATTTTTCCGTCCATTAGATATTGAAGTCATTAACAAATCCAAATTAGAGGGATAAAATACTTTAATTTTAAAGTACAAGAATAAAGCAGTTAACAATGTCAAAATATAGTGACAAAAATGTAGTTTTTTCCTTTAGTTCATATGTATAACGAGTTACTCTTGTAATTTTACTAGCACTTAATGGCTAAAATCTCAAATAGTGGTCGGAGTGATAATTTTGTTTAATGGAGACAAATTATAAGAACAAAATAGTATAATTTTTAAAATTTAAGGACAAAATAGTTAATTATGTTAAAACATAGGGATACAAATACAGTTGTTCTATTTTTTAATAATATTTTGGCCTCTATCTATTGTCATCCAAAAAAACAGTGATGTGCTTGTAAATGAGTTCCAATTTTTTATGTTCCATTTCGAAGTAGATTCCACTTGCTGTCTCAATGAACAGAAAAGGCTTGAATTTTATGTTTAAAATTATATACAGTTCTTTTAAATTTATCAATTGACATCAAGAAGTACATTTTTCTCAAATAGAATGTTCAAAATACCCCTTAAACTTGGAGGATATATACAATTTACTCATATTTCACCTTTTTTTTGATAAAAATCTTACCAACTTAGGGTATAAACTTATAAACTGCCCATATTGTTGCTTGCCTTGGCTGCATGTGTCACACGTGGTCAATGTAAAATTAAAAAACAATTAATTTATTTTTTTATTGGTAACTTCATACTGGTTAAAAGGATAGAAAGTTGACGATCTATAAATCCCCAAAATTGATTTCAGTATTACCCAAATCCTATAGAGCAAAATTAATGTAGATAGAAGGAGATGATGTGTTCAACCAGTAATTTTTCAAACTCTTCAACATCACAGAGCAACTTTAAAGGGCTAACGCAATTCGATTGTGTCTTGGAGTTACATTCTCTCTTCTTTACATCCCTATTCCTATCCTTCTTCTTCCTCTATCATTCGACCTCCTACAACTTCTTGATTTATGCTCAAAATAAACACTACAAAAAAATTGGTAAATTGCGACCGACAAATCAGTAGCTAAATATAGGAAATCGGTCGCTAAATGGACTTAGCGACTGATTTGCGACAAATATTAATCAGTTGCAAAAGTGCTCGTCGCAAATAATTTTGCGATCAATTGTATAAGCGGTCTCCAATTAGCGACCGATTAATTGGTCGGAAACTTATAAATATCGATCGCTAATTAGCGACCGACTAATTGATCACAATCTGGTGGCAGAAAGCGTCAGTCACAATTATGAAAAGAGGTCGCACATCGGTCGCAAAATATGAAAATGATTGGTTGGTGATCTGTTGCAGTTCGGTCGCTAGTCGGTCGCAAAATATAATTATAGGCAAAAAAATAATTTAATAATATTAAAAACCATAATTTTTTCCACCTGTCAAAAATCGACATATATACATCACAATCATAAGCATTATCATCAAGATGACAACACAATAACAATATAAGAATGAAATTGTAAATGTAAGGTACTATACAAAATATGAAAAAATCATAGAAAGCTAAAAAGGTCTAAAATCAAATCTACGAGGTCGGTCCTCTGCATGATCCAATGTCGCAGCATTGGCAAGAGTATCTACTAGATGTGTCGTAGTGTCGGCAGGAGTGACCAAGGTATCATCTGCAGTATCGAGATCACGAGGAGACGATAGTGGCTGATGCAGAGCTGTAGAAACATCTCGATCTGTAGTAGGCGGAGGATCAAAGGAAGAAGTACTAGCACCATGCTGACCGGACATCCGCATGACATGCGCTCTAAGCTCTGCAAGCTGTCTCTCCTGCTCATCAACACAAGCCCGTAATGCACTAATCTCCTCGGCACTATGGTCGGGCTGTGGTCCTAAGGAGGCTGTAGAAGCGTAAGATGCTGAGCCGTAGTAAAATTGTGATGCTTGAGACCCGATGCCATATACTTTCCTCTTCTTTTTGCCCCCTACAGCCTCCAAATAAAGTGCTAACTCATCAATTGTTGACTCAGGTTCAGATTCAGCCTGAGAAGAAACAACACGCTCGCGAGCTGTACTATAGTTCTCCTGAAAACAACAAATTAATTAATTAATGCAACTGCAAGCTTTATTATATTGAACTTGTACACGTAAGAGAAGACTAGAAAGTAAATGTAAATATTCTTCATTGTTACTTACATTGACGCCCAATGCACGTCTGTCGACAAACGTATTTCCATCATGGTCCTTTATGTGAGTGTAAGTGAACACCGCCATCGGTGTGGGCTCACGACCATATTTTTTAGCCTGTAATGAATTTTTATGCATGATATATTAATATGGTGTCATTTCATTAAACATTAGTTTTGTAATTGTAACTAATTGACTCACTAATAATCGAGATGTCTCTTTAGCAAATATTGATCCGCCTGTGTGTCGTGAAGGTCTTGCTCCGTCACTGCCAGTCTCACTATGCCTGTTTTGTGCAAATATCTCACACTTTCTCTTGAATGCAGGATCCTCCCAAGCCTTTGTCAACTCTCCCATTTCTCCTGAGACATGCACTACTGCTTCTTACCGCTTTTTCGCATCTTATAAGTGAAGTCAGCATACTGTAGAGCGCACAATTTCTCCCAGGCCACTTTTAGCATACCCGTAATAGCCTCTTCCCATACTGCAAAAATGAAAAATAAAATTTCAATAAAGAGATGTAGCTTGATTATTATTTACATTGAATGAAGATATAACTTGAACCAAATCATACCTGAAACTCTTTCCAATAAAAGTCTTTCACCTCTTATGGTATAATATCCCATGTGCATCCATCTTTATCGAGATGTAGCTTGATTATCCTCAAAATTTGCCTTGCTGCTCGAGAAGATGGATATATCTGAGAAAAAGAACATAAGTGAAATATAAGTAGACAAAAGCATCAAAATCTGAACAAAACCAAGTTCAAAGGAAAAAGTAAATAAATACTTACTGTCCCACTGCCAAACTGAGCTTGTCACGTGGCTCTAATGAAGCTGCAAAAGAAGTGACAAATGCTGTCAATACAGATAAATAATTAATATATAACTGAAATGACAGTCAACAACATTTATAATTACTTGGTGCAGTAGGTGACTGTGAAGCTGGTGAAGACTCTGCTGGTCCAGGAAGTAGGGTAGAAGAGGAAGGAACATAAGGAAGTGATAGGCATGGGAGGCTGAGCGGAGGATGAAGCCCCAGACGTACCTCAAGAAGAAGGAGGAGGGATAGTCCCTCCTCGCCCACGTGTACTGTGTCCTCGACCACGATCTCCACGCGGACCACTGGAGCCAGACGCGTTTGAATCAATCGCCCTGCCTCTAGCCATCTGTACTACAGATAACAGAACCTACATTTGTATACAATTATATGAATTGTAGCACATGTGGTAAATATGTATAAAGAAAGTGAATAACATTAAAATTCTTCATTAATAATATTATATATACATCTGTTAATTTATTATCCACAATATATAATACATTAAGTATTTCTGTCTTCATCATCATCTGCTTCCTCTTCTTCTTCTTCTTCCTTTTCTCTATTTTTGTCTTCTAAGGTACCCATGATAATTTAATCTTCTTCCTCTTCATCATCTGATGCTCCTATTTCAACATAAGTTTCACTTTCATCATCCAGTCTATCCGTTAAATCTTCAACAACTTGCATCGGTTGTGTATCAACCGCAACTTCTTGAACTGGCTCAGATATTGTGAGTAAAGCAGATTGTTTGGTTTCAACTGCATGAACAACTACTCTAGGCTTGATTTTACATACTGCTATCCAATCGCAACGATCTCATTTCAATGATGGATATGGGACATAGTAAACTTGTGCAGCTTGCATCGCCAACACAAAAGGTTCGTACTTCGTATATCTTCTTCTTTGATCAATATCCACAAGATTATACTTAGGATGAACCTTCATGCCAATGTTTGGCGTAGGATCAAGCCATTCACATTTGAATAAAATTGTGCACTTGATTGGTAGGGATGGATATTCTAACTCTAAAACCTCAACCAATTTGCCAAAAAATCATTTGACTCGTCACTGTAGTTTGATCCCTTTATGCAAACACCACTGTTCATTGTCTTTCTGCTTGTCCTATTGTTTTCATCGACTGCCCCCGAGCGATACGAAAAACATTCCCTTTTTGTTTTGATGGAAAATGTGATTTTTATTTTTGAACAGTGGCGATAAAACATTTTGGATACGATGTCGATAAATCGGTCTTATAAAATATTTTGAGTCGCCACCCATTATTTCGGTAATGGGACCGTTTCCAATAAAAGTGACTCCATTTTAAACCCAATTTTATTCAAGGCCAAATTATTTAAAAGACTGGTCAAGCGAACCAATGCGGTTCTGGGTAAGGGAATTGGGTACACCAGCTTGTTGGAAGCCGACGCCTGAAAAATCGGCCTCTTTTAACCTTACGATTTCTAATTTATTTTAGTTAGAAAAGCCAAATTATTAATTTACTTAAACCCAACCCGAATGGATTGAACCGAGTTCTTATGCGGAAAATTAATTAATCGTCCCAATCAAATTCAATCAAATTCAATCATCGCATCCATAATCATCCAAACCATTCAAACTAAAGCAGTTAAATCACATAAATAAAAGACCCGCTCTTGCCTTATGGTTAAAGGCGGGCCACAAACTAGACCTAAAAATACATTCTACCCGATTAAAAATCTTAACCCAAAAACCAAAAAAAACCCAAAATCATGCATAATTACATTTTAATATTCTAAACTTAATTAAATTGCAATCTGCTCACAATTGGTTGTCTTTGGATTTATTAGAAAAATTAATTTTTATTTTGTACAAAATTCTTTAATTTTTGAAAGAACAACAATTGTTTCTGGTGCCCTAGAACAGTCGCGTCACGCAGCTGTTCTTTAGAAGAACAGTTGAGTGACAGATCTAGTAGTCGCGTGACCTAACTGTTCTTAAAACTCCAGATCCATCAACCGTATATTTTAGATCCACAATTAAAAATAGAATATTAAAAATAAAATGAAACCGTGAATATGAACAGTTCCGTCACGCAACCTCCAGGTCCGTTACGGATCTGATAGCTGTGTGACGCAACTAATCTGGGTAAAGAAATGATATTTTGGGCATGAACAGCTCCGTCACGCAACTGCCAGGTGTGAACCCCTCCCCCAAAAATAGGCATATAATGAATATGACTAAGGGCAGAAATGCACCGGAATGTGTGAGTCGCCACCTTGTTTAATTATTTTAGGGTAAATTAGGAAAAAACCCTAAGTTGACTCCAATTTTAATTAACCTACTTACTAGATTAATTATCCCAATGTTTAAGGCATAGTTTGCGAACTCGAGGTGGATCCCGAGACCATGTCATGTTGATGAACTAACCAATGAATGAATGCTTTGCAAGGTACATGATGTAATTGGACCAATGAAATGTTTAAGTGATTTCGACTTGCCGCTCGGGGTTAAATCCCAAATGTGCCTACGTACTTCCGTTTGAATGGAAGATCAAAGTCGACGTAGTTCGATAGGCCTTTTTTAAAGGGCTTTGAATGGGTATGCTTAATGTATGAGTGTGTGTATGCTTCGTGCATTTTGTTTAGGCATTTTGCCAAAGAATTGATTGATTTGATTAGGCGTTTGTTGCCAAAAGTGTTGATTTAAGACTTTTAGCCAAAAAGATTGATTTAGGCAATTTTGTTGCCAAAAGTTGATGTGATTTAGGTGATTTGTTTGCAAAAAATGATTATTTGAAGGCTTCTAGCCAAAATGAGTTGATTTAGGCAATTTGTTTGCCAAAAGTGTTGATTGGGCAATTGTCGCCAAAATTAATTGATTGGGCAATTTATTGCCAAAAATTGATATTTGGGCTTTTTGTCGCCAAAATGGTTGATTGGGCAATTTATTGCCAAAAATTGATGTTTGGGCTTTTTGTTGCCAAAAATTGATGTTTGGGCTTTTTGTTGCCAAAATGGTTGATTTAGGCAATTTGTTTGCCAAGAGTGTTGATTGGGCGATTGTCGCCAAAATTAATTGATTGGACAATTTATTGCCAAAAATTGATATTTGGGCTTTTTGTCGCCAAAATGGTTGATTGGGCAATTTATTGCCAAAAATTGATGTTTGGGCTTTTTGTTGCCAAAATGGTTGATTTAGGCAATTTGTTGCCAAAGATTGGTTAGGCGATTTGTCGCCAAAATGATTAAGGGCACTTGTGCCAAAGGGGCTTTGTTGGGCGATTTGTCGCCAAAAAGGTGGTTATTTGAATTATAGGCAATTTGTTGCCAAAAATGTGATTGATTAGGCTTTTAGCCACAATTATTGATTAATTGGACTTAAGCCGGACTGTTCGAAATAAAGGCGATTATACCGTAGTCATTAATTGACCAGATACTTTAGCCAATATTGTCAGATTTAGGCTTTAACACAACGATTATTAATTAACCGGACATTTAAGCTTAATCATCTTTCATTGAGGCAGTTTATTTGCCAAATTGATGACGTGAATGCATTTATGCAACAGTTTAATTCAGAATTGGAGTAGAAGAGAATATGCACAAAATGCTGAAATTAAATGGGCAAAGTTTCATTATTACCTGAGTTAATCGGCGGCCGCTTCTTAGCTTCAGCTTGAAAATTCCAGATTAAGCTCCTCGTTTGGGGAATATTTAATTAAAATTAATTTAATTAAGTGACCAAATATCACAACAGCAGAGTAATAAAAGCCTACACTAAATGCAGAAAAGCAGTAAAAGAACCGCAAGGAGCGTAGGGGAGAAGAGAGCGTCCGTCAACACAGACCGAGTGAGTAAAACTGTCGATTCGGGGCTGTATTTATAGGGAAAAACAGGCTGGAGGGCGGGCGCTCCCGCCGTGGCCTGTCCACTCGCTAGTTTTTCGTTCCAAAGGCTTTTTCGGGAGTTCCGTACCTCCAAAAAATATTCCGGGACCAGTTCCGCGATCCTCGTAATTTTCCGAATGTTTCAAGTACCATATTGGCATACTTTCGATGAACTTTTCTGAATGGCCTCCGGTTGCAGTTCCGAAAAACAGGCTTTTTGAGCCTCAAAATTTGAGTATTCACAGTTGCCCCCCACCGGCAACCATAAAAATGATTTATGGGTATCGGTGGTTGTTTGAAAAACAAATTTTGAAGGCAAAAATCGGACGCGTCTAGAAGACCCGCCTTTTGGCTATTTCCTTATAAATAGCTGAAGTTTCACTTCTACATTCATTTTAAACTTTCCAACTCAAAGATCTCTCTCAAAATTCTCTCAATTTCCAAAGCTTCAAAGCTTCCTTCCTCCATGGTTTCCTCAGATCTTAGCGACGAGGATTTTCTGGAGTCTCTGGGGATTTCCCTCGACGAAGTTAATGTCACGGCAGACGCTGACACTCACGCATCCGTAACTGGCGTCTACGCCCAGGTAAGCTCCCTTTCACTTTTATTTGTTTATTTATTATTTTTTCTTTTTTTTTTGGGCCTTAGGGGCCAAAATGTGAACTTTTGGGCCTTTGTGGCCAAATTGGGCATTTTTTGGGCCTTTGGGGGCCAAATTGGGAATTTTTGGGCCTTGGTGGCCAAAATGTGAACTTTTGGGCCTTGGTGGCCAAATTGGAAATTTTTGGGCCTTAGGGGCCAAATTGGGAACTTTTGGGCCTTTGTGGCCAAATTGTGAACTTTTGGGCCTTTGGGGCCAAATTGGGAATTTTTGGGCCTTAGAGACCAAAATGTGAACTTTTTTTTTTTATGTTTCTGCACTTACTGTTTTATTAGTATGCATGCTAGGATAGAATTAAGATATTACCCTTAGTAAGGAACCAAGGAATAACTCTTAGACTGCTTTACCTTTTAGGATCCACACATTAGATTGGACGTAGGCGAGACCTCTGTTGCTGAAATCCCGTTCGAGATACTCGACCACAACAACCCGGTCGGAGCCATTATCAGTCCCTCTCATCTGGACTTTTTAAGACATCTTGAGATGGCTCGGCACAATTACAAGGACTTACTGGGCGCATTGGCCGAGAGATGGTGGGACACCACCAATACTTTCCATTTCCCTTGGGGTGAGATGACAATGACCCCCACTGATTTTTCGGTGATCTCTCGGATTCCTTTTGGCATTCGGCCGATCAAGCTGCATAATGACTGGAGGACTGAGGTCTCTCCTGATCGGATGGTTGAGCTGATAGGGATCGACCTGCCCCGGATTGTCGGGCCAAGCTCTACTACTCCCGTTTTGAACGTTTCCAGACGTTGGTTATCCCTCCAGGCCCCCGACATTTATGCTAGACACAGGCAGGGAGAGCTGACGGCTACTCAGGTGGCCAGATTCACTTTGTTGCTGCTGTTCGCTTCGACCTTCTGGTCCAACAGGAAGGATAAGTTTAATCCTTCCATCTTGAAGAGTTTGGAAAACCTGGCCCATCTTGAGGAATACGACTGGGCCGGCACTATTCTGAGCCGCATGTATGATGACATGTGTGATCTGAGTCGGGGCCACTGTAAACTCAGCAGGACCTACTACTTTTGGGAGGTAATGTAAAGAACATTCTCCCTTTCTGTGTTTTTCTGTTTATTTATTGATTTTTCTTCATTGATTCTTGCTTCTGTTTTGCAGACTTGGGCATTTGAGTACTTTCCTTACACTTGCCCGGAGCTGATTCATGCTGATCTTGGATTAGGGCTGGTACCTTTGGCTTGGAGGTGGTACCGAACAAACCTCCAAACTGTTCGACGCAGAAAGTCGTTAAGGGACCTGCGGACCTTCTTTGATACTTGCACCGTGGAGCAGGTAAGTGTCTTATAATGTTTTTTAAGTATGTGAAAATAAAAAGGATTTATTAACACATTTGCTTCTTTCATAGGTTGAGGCGGGGGCGATGAATGCCCGTCTTCAAAGTTGGATTGAGGCTGACCCCCATTTCAAGCGATCAGAGGCCTTGTCTCGGCAGAGGGTTGTCTTGTCACATCCCGTCTTGAGATGCTATTATCTGGGCAAGAGAGTAGACTTTCAGATCAGAGGTTGCCGCTCCGTCCCTTATCCCCCTCCCGAGGACATGCGAGCGGGAAAGCAGATGACGCTTACCGACGCTCATATTGAAAGCTTCCCACATGTGGAGTTTATTCTGGGAGAAGATTATGATGAGTTCTGCAAGATGTTTCTGATGCAGCTTATCGGATCTCGGTTTGATGATTTTCAGGCACCTTCCCAGCCTCCTATCACACATTCTTCTCGGGCTTCAGGCCCCTCGACCAGGACTCCAAGGAGGAGGCCCCAGACTGATCCTTCTTCTTCCACTCCGGTTGAGGGCCCATCTCAGGCTGGACCTAGTCGCCCGTCAGGTCCTTCCAGGGCTCCTCGGGCCATCTCAGAGGCTACCAGGCCGCTTCATCCAGGCCTGGCCAACCTACGTCTTCCATACAACATTTCCTACCATACTCCTGATGGCACTTTAGCTTTTCGGGAGGTCTCCATGGAGAATGTGGATTGCTTGGATCTTCCTCCCGAGGACATTAATGAGCTAATGACTGATAAATCTCTCACAAAAAGGATTCATAAGAGATTTGATATTGACTTGTGTTTTTTGTATGATTTCCAGGTTCCTAACGGCTTGGTCAGTCAGATGATGGAGCTGATGCTTGGGATGTAGCAAGAACTTTCTTCGTCCTGGACTCTGAGGGCCTTTGATGATCAGAGGAGGAGGAGGCCCCGTCACTGATGCCATGGTTGCTAGATTTTTCCTGTTTTTTTTCTTTGCCTGTATTTCTGTACTGAACTTTGACTGTACCTGCACTTGGTTAGTACTGAAAATTTTATATGTATGCATGATTATCCACTTTGATTTGTAAGAAAACGAGATTTTTTTTTTCAATTTCAACTTTCAATTCTTTTCAATTTCTGATCTTTTTTTCAAAAATGAATCCCTTTTATAACCACAACATGCACAATTGGACTAAGAGTCTCTCCACGGTAGAACATATCAATTTGGGGAGGTATGGTCTATCTCCTATTGCTTATTGTCTCTTCTTTCTTTTGGTTCATTCCTTTGTAATAGAAAGGATCCATTACTCAGGTTTGGTTAGAGGACTACCTCCAAGTGGTTGCTGCTCCTACTTTCTTGCCTTACAACCCCTCTCAGTATTGTATGCAGAGGATCCTGATCACTCATCCGTCTACTGATGCATGGACCTCATGGCTGATTGAGCTGGGTCCAAATGAGGTACTGTGGTACATTTCCTGGTATGACATCACCCGTTTTATCCAGGTTAGCTCTCGCCATACTCGGGTTTACCTTTTAGGCCTTACACACTGTACTTGGTACTGCGCTTCGCGCGTTTTGAGGCAGATGGGGATAGACCAGACTATCCCAATTGTAGATGGCACTTCAGCTGATTCAGCCATCACTCCGGGTGTTACCCGAGCCGTCCTTAGGGCTTGGGTTAGAGACCATCACATGGTTAGGCCTTTACCTAATCCTGCCGGTGTCCAGACTTCTCCTGAGTATCGGACCTGGTTCATTATCGTTGTCTGGCCGGTTGAAAGGCCAAGGAGGAACGCACTGCTGAGTGCACTTGAAGGTTGGGCTCAGGCTGACGCTGATAATGAGGTTGGGACTGATGAGGAGATTGTGTTGGCTCCCCGGACAGACGAGGTTGGAGAGAGTTCAGCAGCTAGGGATGACTCGGGGGATGTTGCCCCACGGAGGCGACGGGACACCTAGACTCTTATAGGCTTTTGGACTTTTGTTGTTTTTTCCCTTATTTTGACTTTTTTGACTTTTTATTTGGGACTTTGACTTTGGATTTTGGATTTTGTTCTTTGGCTTTGGATGTATGTTTCGTTTTTTTTTTTTTTTTTTTTTTTTTTTTTTTTTTTTTTTGGACTTGGACTTAGACTTCATTATTTATTTATTTTTCTTGGACTCTTTTGCTTTCTGCTTGACTTCGGACTGTTTGACTTTATTGCTTTAATTGGGAATGTCATTCGACTTTTAAGCTTTCCAACTTTATTTATTTAAGCTCTAATTTTTGCCTAAGCCGCCCTTTCGGGTTTTCAACTTAGCGAGCTACCCATTTTTGCCTAAGCCGCCCTTTTCGGGTTTTCAACTTAGCGGGCCCCGAGTTTGGGGGTTTGTAAGGAAAGGAATTGATTTTCTTATATAGATGAATTTAGGGAAGGATAGGGTTGAGTAGTTAATGGGGAAGTTGAAAAGGAAGAGTTTTGATTGGATTTGAAAGGTTACTTATAGTTTTTGCAGGTTTGAATGCCTTGGGAAGGAGAAGAATTGATTGGAATGTGAGAGGGCAGTTGAAAATTTCTGACCGTTAGGAAGTTGCGCCAAAGATTTGTGGAATTGCGCCAGGAATTTTTCTGGAGTCGCGATCGCGTCTGAAAATTCACGCTCGTGAATGGTTCTTACCTGGCCTCTGTCCTCTGTTGTGCCCTAATCGCGCTCGCGCTTGGTATTATTGCGATCGCGAGAGGGTATCTCCTTGTTTCTGACTTATTTTGCAAAAACTCGCGCTCGCGCAGATATTTGTTGCGATCGCGAAAGGGGATCTTGAAGCTTCTGACTTCCCTTGTGGAGAATTTGCGCTCCCGCAGATAGATGTTGCGATCGCGAGTTTTGTAAAAAAGAGTTTCTGTCTCTTTTTTGCAATGTTCACGCTCGCACTTTCTTTCTTCACGCTCACGAGTTTGGCTTCCTGCAAAAATAGAATTCTCTGCACACTTGATTTTTGATGGGTTTCCTTTTTTTTTTTTTTTTTGAAACTGATAAAAACAAATAATCAAATAATACATTATAATAAACAAAGTATATTAAGTAGTTATTGAAATTATACATACTTATGAAATCGATTTAAAATGTTACCTGTGGTGGATCCTCAATCCTATTACCTAAATAAAGCTTACACCGTTGTCCATTTACCACGAATGTAGAACCATTAGATAGATTCTTCAATTCTAATGCTCCATGTTCTGCAACTTTGATTACCTCAAATGGTCCACTCCATCTGGACTTCAGTTTTCCAGGAAATAGGCGTAGTCTTGAATTGAACAATAACACTTGGTCTCCTTCCTTAAATGATTTGATTCGAATTTGATTATCATGCCATTTCTTAGTTCTTTCCTTGTATAACTTGGCATTTCATATGCTAATAATCTGATCTCATCTAGTTCATTTAACTGAAGTTTCCTTTTGTAACCAGCCTTGCTTAAATCAAAATTTAAAGACTTTATTGCCCAATATGCTTTATATTCCAATTCTAGGGGTAGGTGACATGCCTTACCATAAATTAGACAGTATGGAGACATCCCAATTGGTGTCTTAAATGCCGTTCTATAGGCCCAGAGTGCATCATCGAGTTTAAGCGACCAATCCTTTCGTGATGAATTGACAGTTTTTTCCAAAATCCACTTAAGCTCTCGGTTTGAAATTTCCACTTGACCACTAGTTTGTGGATGATATGGGGTAGATACCTTGTGATGTACTCCATATTTCCTCAAAAGGCTTTCAAACGATCTATTTAAAAAGTGTGTACATCCGTCACTTATGATTGCTCTTGGAACCCCAAATCTGGTAAATAATGCTTTTAAGAATTTGACCACTGTATTGGCGTTGTTTGTGACACAAGCTTGTGCTTCCACCCACTTAGAAACATAGTCAACAGCTACTAAGATATAACTTTTACCTTGTGAAATAGGGAATGGTCCCATGAAGTCTATTCCCCATACATCGAATATCTCTACCTCGAGTATGTTGGATAAAGGCATTTCATCTTTTCGACTTATGTTGCCAACCCTTTGACACCTGTCACAATGAGAGACAAATATACGAGCATCGTGGAACAAAGTGGGCCAATAAAAGCCACTTTCCAAAACCTTTGAAGCAGTTCTATTTGCTCCATGATGCCCTCCATATGGACTAGAATGACAATGCATAAGTATATCTTGTATTTCTGTTTCCCCTACACATCTTCTAATTATACCATCCATACATATTTTAAACAAGAACGGTTCATCCCATAAGAAATTTTTAGCATCTGCATAGAATTTCTTTTTTCGTGCATAAGTCATATCTGGAGGTATGATGTTAGAAGTTAGAAAATTTGCAATGTCAGCATACCAAGGTGTGTGAACATGTTGTACTAACATTAAATTCTCATCTGGAAAATTTTCATTTATAATTGTAGTTTCTCCTATTGGTCCTGCTTCATTTTCTAGACGTGATAAATGATCTGCAACTAAATTTTCAGAACCCTTTTTATCTCTAATTTCAATGTCAAATTCTTGCAATAATAATACCCATCGAATAAGACGTGGTTTTGCATCTTTTTTAGCAAACAGGTATTTCAATGCAGAATGATCAGTATAGATTATGACTTTTGCTCCTAACAAGTATGATCTGAATTTATCACATGCATATACCACAGCCAACATTTCCTTCTCAGTAGTTGTATACTTCATTTGAGTACTAGTTAGAACATGGCTAGCATAGTATATCACATGCAACTTTTTCTCATGTCTTTGGCCTAATACACAACCAACAACAACATCACTAGCATCACACATTATTTCAAATGGTAATCCCCAATTGGGTTTTGCTATAACAGGCGCACTTACTAATGCCTTCTTTAAAGTTTTAAAAGCCTCTAAACATTCTGGAGAAAAATTAAAAGATGCATCTTTAACAAGTAAGTTAGTTAGAGGTTTAGCAATGATAGAAAAATTTTTTATAAATCTTCTATAAAATCCTGCATGGCCTAGAAAAGATCTTATACCTTTAACCGTAGTAGGAGGAGGTAATTTTTCTATAGCTTCTATCTTTGCCCTATCTGTCTGGATTCCTTCCTTACTTATTTTGTGCCCTAAAACAATGCCCTCATCAACCATAAAGTGGCATTTCTCCCAATTCAAAACCAAGTTAGCACTTTCACATCTTGATAATACAAGATCTAGATTTTTCAAACAACCTTCAAATGAATCACCATACACAGAAAAGTCATCCATAAAGACATCCATAATTTCTTCTATGTAGTCATTAAAAATCGCGGTCATGCACTGTTGAAATGTTGCAGGTGCATTGCATAATCCAAAAGGCATGCGTCTATACGCAAATGTACCAAATGGACAAGCAAATGTGGTTTTCTCTTGGTCATTCGGAAAGATATAAATCTGAAAATATCCCGAATATCCATCAAGAAAACAATAGAAAGCATGACCAACAATTCTTTCTAACATTTGATATATGAATGGTAATGGAAAATGATCTTTTCTGGTGGCTGAATTAAGTTTTCTATAATCAATACATACCCTCCAACCTGTAGTGGTCCTAGTAGGAATTAGTTCACCATTTTCATTTTTTACTACAGTCATTCCTCCCTTTTTAGGCTCACACTGAATTGGACTAACCCATTGGCTATCCGAAATTGGGTATATTATTCCTGCATCTAGTAACTTGATAATTTCTTTCTTCACTACTTCTTTCATATTAGGATTAAGTCTCCTTTGTCTTTCTGCCTTAGGTATATGTCCATCCTCAAGATTGATGTAATGCATGACTCGATTTGGACTTATCCCCTTAAGGTCAGAAATTTGCCATCCTATACTCTTAATCCTATTTCTAACAATTTTTAATAAATCATTCTCTTGATCTACAGTTAATTTGTTAGAAATAATTATAGGAAGTGTGTGATCTTTACCTAAGAAAGCATATCGCAAATGACTTGGTAACTCTTTAAGGTATACTATTGGTGGAACTTCAATTGATGGTGGTAAAGGTTCATGCTCCCTAAGTAACATTTCAGGTCTTAAATTTATAAACTCCTCTTCTTCAATATTGACATTTTCTTCTTCAAATTTTTCATTACCTTCCAAGGTAAATATTTCTTGTATGCATGCATCAACTATGTCAATTCTCATGCAATTTCCCTCATCCATAGGATATTTCATAGCTTTATCTATATGAAACTCAATGACATCATCACCTATCCTAAGGACTAATTTTCCTTCTGAAACATCAATTAATGCTCTCCCTGTGTTCATAAATGGTCTTCCTAAAATAAGAGGGCAATTTTTATCATAAACAAAGTCAAGTATGACGAAATCAGTTGGAAAAATAAATTTGTCAACCTTAACAAGTACATCTTCAATGATACCATAGGGTCTTTTAATAGTTTGGTCAGCAAGTTGTAAAACCATATTAGTTCTTTTAACTTCATCCTCTAGTCCCAATTTCTTAAAGAGAGATAATGGCATCAAATTAATACTTGCTCCTAAATCACATAGACATCTAGGAAAATCTACTTTACCTAATTTGTATGGTATAGTGAAACTCCCTGGATCTTTGAGTTTAGTAGGTAACTTACTTGAGATTATGGAGCTACAATCCTCAGTTAGAGTGACTGTCGACACATCTTCCCAACTCCGTTTCTTTGAGATCAACTCTTTAAGGAACTTACCGTAGTTTGGAATTTGTGTGATAGCTTCCATGAGCGACATGTTGATATGCAAATTTTTCAGTTTATCAATAAAATTTAAGAACTGCTTATCTTGCTCCTGCTTCTTGAGCCTTTGCGGAAAAGGGGGCCTAGATTGATATGTTTTATCATTGTCCTTCCCCTTATTTTTTCCTGTTTCTTGTCCTCTTGATCCTGCACTATTTACTTCAATGCTCGGTTCACAAACCGGCTCCACAGTTGCATTATTCAAAACATTAACAACAGTACCCGAAGGAACTATTTTATCTACTATTTTTCCACTTCATAAGGCAATGGCACTTACATTCTCCCTAGAATTCTTTTCTGTATTACTAGGAAGATTTCCCACTTCACGTGAGGAAATGGCACTTGCAAGCTGCCCTACTTGTACCTCCAAATTATGTATGGATGATGAATGATTTTTGAATAACTTGTCAAACTTTGATTCTAACCATTTAAAACTATCATCTTGACTACTCATCTTTTGGTTGAATCCCTCTAGAAATTTATCAAGCTTATTAGTCAATTGTCCCAGCCTATCTTGAGATTGACTAACCTGATTGCCCCTTTCCTGATTATCATGATTTCTCCAAAAGGAATTATGATAATTACGGTTTTCAGTATTATAAGTATGTGAGTACGGACCACGAACTTGTCCTTGGACATAATTCACTTGCTCCTCCATACCCGGATGCTTATAATTACATTCATTTGACACATGCCCATTTTGACCGCAATTGTCACAAATAAGAGGTGTTGATTTACTTATGTTTAAGTTATCAATTTTATAAGACAAAGCAGAAATTTGTGCTTGCATCATGGTTAAAGGATCTAATTCATGCACTTTCTTTACTGAATTCTTTGCAGAAGATGAAGACTCATTATTAGTAGTAGAATGACTTACCTGAGCCCTTTCAGTTGGCCATATGCTATTATTGTTGGCCATCTCTTCTAGTAGCTCAATTGCATCATTAGTAGTCTTCTTCATTAATGATCCTCCTGCCATGGCATTTATAGTTCCTCTTGTAGAAGGTGTCACCCCATTGTAGAAGGTTTGAATCAATATATTTTGGGGAAGGCCATGGTGTGGGCAAACTCGTTAGAGCTCTTTATAGCGATCCCATGCCTCATATAGGGACTCATTTTCATGCTGGGTAAATGAGGTTATTTCTTTGATAAGCCTAGCGGTTTTTGCTGGTGGGAAATACTGTGATAGGAAGGCTTGGGCTAGTTCTTCCCAGGTAGTGATAGAGTTTGGTGGTAATGAATTCAACCAAGCTTTTGCCTTGTCTTTCAATGTGAAAGGAAATAGACGTAACTTGATGGCATCTGCTGGTACCGAATTCATCTTGAATGTATCACAGATTTCAAGAAAACTGGCTATATGTTGTGAACCCCTACCCCAAATATCATAAGCATATGAATGCATGTGACTAAGGGCAGAAATGCACGTGAATGTATGAGTCGCCACCTTGTTTAATTATTTTAGGGTAAACTAGGAAAAACCCTAAGTGACTCCGATTTTAATTAACCTAATTACTAGATTAATTAACCCAACGTTAAGGCATGGCCTATGAGCTCGAGGTGGATCCCGAGACTATGTCATGCTGATGAACTAACCAAAACAATGAATGCTTTGCAGGGTAAAATGATGTAATTGGACCAATGAAAAATGTTTATGTGATTGCGACTTGCCGCTCGGGGTTAAATCCCTAACGTGCCTACGTACTTCCGTTTGAATGGAAGATCAAAGTCAACGTAGTTCGATAGGCCTTCTTTGAAGGGCTTTGAAGGTGTATGCTTAATGCATGAGTGTGTGTATGCTTTGTGCATGTTTGTTTAGGCATTTTGCCAAAGGATCGATTGATTCGATTAGGCGTTCGTTGCCAAAAATGTTGGTTTTAAGGCATTTGAGCCAAAAATGGTTGTCGGGCGATTTGTCGCCAAAGTTGATATTTGGGCTTATTATTGCCAAAATTGATGTTCGGGCTTATTATTGCCGAAAGACGTTTTGTTGGACGATTTGTCGCCAAAATGATGATTGGGCTTTTTTTTTGCCAAAATTGGTGTTCGGGCTTATTATTGCCGAAAATTGATGTTCGGGCTTATTATTGCCGAAAATTGATGTTCGGGCTTATTATTGCCGAAATGATTGATTTTAAGGCTTTTAGCCAAAATGTGTTGATTTAGGCAATCTGTTTGCCAAAATGATGTGATTGGGCGATTGTCGCCAAAATGATTGATTTTAAGGCTTTTAGCCAAAATGAGTTGATTTAGGCAATCTGTTTGCCAAAAGTATTGATTGGGCGATTGTCGCCAAAATTGATTGATTTTAAGGCTTTTAGCCAAAATGAGTTGATTTAGGCAATTCGTTTGCCAAAAGTGTTGATTGGGCGATTGTCGCCAAAATTGATTGATTTTAAGGCTTTTAGCCAAAATGAGTAGATTTATTGAAGGCATTTTGTCAAAAAGTTCGATTTAAGCGATTTGTCGCTAGACAGTGGTTATTCTAATTTATAGGCAATTTGTTTGCCAAAAATTGATTGAACCGTGGGCAATTCGTTGTCAAAATGTGGTTGATTTAATTGTAGGCGATTTGTTGCCAAAACGTGATTGATTAAGGCTTTTTAGCCACAATTATTGATTAATTGGACTTAAGCCGGACTGTTCGAAATAAAGGCAATTAAACCGTAGTTATTAATTAACTAGGCTTTTTAGCCAATATTGTCGGATTTAGCATTAATACCACGATTATTAATTAACCGGATATTTAAGCTTAATCATATTTGATTGAGGCAGTTTATTTGTCTAAATATGATATGAATGCACTTATGCAGTTATAGGATTATTAGGAGTAGAAGAGAAGCATGCATGAAGTGCTAAAATTAAATAGACAGAGTTTCGTTTAAGTACCTGATTTAATCGACGACCGCTTCTTAACTCCGGATTAAGCTCCTCGCTTGGGGAATATTAATTAATTAATTAGAATTTGTTTAATTTTAGTGGCCAAGTATCACAACACATAAAAAAATAAAGACTGAATTAAAAATGCAAAAAAGCGGTAAAAGAATCGCAAAAGCGTGAGGGAGAAAGATCGTCCGTCAACACAGACAGGAGTGGCCAAAAATGAAGAGGTAAGTGGCTATTTATAGGCCAAAAACGGGCCTAGGGCGGTAGCTGCCGCCGGCGCCGGCGGCAGGTGCCGCGGGAGGCCGGCGGCAGGTGCCGCCGAACCGGTGCCGCCAGAGGCCGACGGCCGGAGCCGCCGTGCTCGGCGGCGGCCCCTTGGGCCTTTCACTCCAGAGGAGTTTTCAGGAGTTTCGGACCTCCGAAAAATATTCCGGGACCTGTTCCGCAATCCTCGCGACATTCCGGACGTTTTAAGTACCATATTGGCATACTTTCGATGAACTTCCAAAATGGCCTCCGGTCCGGCCGGACTGTTTGCAGTTCGGGAAAACTGGCTTTTTGAGCCTCAAAATTTGAGTATTCACAGTTGCCCCCCACTGGCTATCATAAAAATGATTTATGAGAGCCAGTGGCTGTCTGAAGGAGCAAATTTTGAGGATGGGCAGAGGAGGAAACCCCGCCGTTTTTTGAAATGAAATGATCAAATGCATGGATTTATGTTTGCAACTTAAAGATGTTTTTGCCTCTTTGAGGACTTGAAAAGATGTTTTGCCTCTTAATGAGGGCTTGAAAAGATGTTTTGCCTCTTAATGAGGGCTTGAAAAGATGTTTTGCCTCTTAGAGGACTTGGAAAGATGTTTTGCCTCTTAATGAGGGCTTGAAAAGATGTTTTGCCTCTTAGAGGGCTTGAAAGGATGTTTTGCCTCTTAGAGGACTTGAAATGATGTTTTGCCTCTTAGAGGACTTGAAAAGATGTTTTGCCTCTTAGAGGGCTTGAAAAGATGTTTTGCCTCTTAATGAGGGCTTGAAAAGATGTTTTGCCTCTTAGAGGGCTTGAAAAGATGTTTTGCCTCTTAATGAGGGCTTGAAAAGAGATTTTGCCTCTTAGAGGACTTGAAAAGACGTTTTGCCTCTTAATGAGGTCTTGAAAAGATGTTTTGCCTCTTAGAGGACTTGAAAGGATGTTTTGCCTCTTGATGAGGGCTTGAAAAGATGTTTTGCCTCTTAATGAGGGCTTGAAGAGAGATTTATTTATTTTTGTTTTTTTTTTTTCTTTGAGAACCAAGGGTCCACCTAAAGTCGAAATGATCAAATGGCTTGGTTTTGGATGAAAAACGGTTGGTTTTTAGTTAGAGTTTCACCCTAGGTTTTATGTAGAAAAAGGTTAACCATTAACCGGGTTCTACCCTGGGTTTGTGTATGTTTTTTTTTATAACACTTGCCCCTGAATCCGACTTGGAGGATTTTGCCCCCTGCTTGAGAGAATTGATGCCCTTATTAGCTGAAATAGAATTTCTTCTTAATGAAAGACTAAGAATTCCGTGATTACTTCTGTGATGGGAGAATGGTGAAGGTTCTTATCACTTCTTGCCCCCCAGAATGGTGCTGACCATGGAATACTTCAAAACATTGGTGTTGTACTTGTCCAATCGATTGAGGAATCAAAGAGAACAAAGCCACTTATATGACTCGAGGAAACGGACAATGTGGATGACATCGCTCGTCTGAGAGGATCGAAGAAACGATGGTCCGAGTGGAGACGAGGTATTAAAGGATTACTTCTCAACGATTGTGTTTGACATTTTTTAGGGTTGTTTTGGAAACCCCGGGGATTGAATTGACATTTTCCTCTCTCTCTTTTTTTTTTCGAGGAATGACTCAAAGAGTGACGCTTTCAAACGAACTTTTGAGAATGACTCAATTTTTGTGACTCGTTGTGGGATGACCACTGGTGATGGGGACTTGATTTTAGAGACTCATTGGAGACTCAATTTAGAGACTCAAATTTTTCTTGTAGTGAATTTTGACTCGAAGGAAATCAGTGATTCCTGAAAAAAATGATTTATATACTCCCAAGGAGACCTTTGAAAGCTCTTTTTTTTTTTACCTTAACTTTTGCCCAGTAGCCGCCCTTTCGGGTTTTCGACTCTAGCAGGCTCTTTGCCCTAACTTTTGCCTAGACCGCCCTTTCGGGTTTTCAGCCTAGCGGGCTCAATTCTTGCCTGAAGCCGTCCTTTCGGGTTTTCAACTCCAGCTTTTATTTTTCTTTTCTTCTCTTTTTTATATATATGTATTTTTTATTTTTTATATTGGCAAAGAGAAAATGCTTTTTATGATGCAAACTTATGTTTGTGACCGTGCCTTTGCGGCTGCCTACGTATCTCCAAGAACTCTTCGGGGGATGGGGAGAATCAGGTCTTTCATAGTTCCTTTTGGGATGCGAACTTCGTGCTCGGCTGGTGCGGAATTCATCTCCGACTTGATGTTAGTGCGGAATTCCTTTCCGTCTTGGTGCGGAATTTATTTCCGACTTGCTGTTAGGGCAAAATTCAATTCCGCCTTAATGCTGATTGTGGAATTCATTTCCGATTTGATTTCTTTGGGATTCCTTCCCGACTTGATATTAATACAGAATTCATTTCTGACTTGATTTCTTCGCGGGATTTCTTCCCGGCTTGAGGTCTTTGCGGGATTCCTTCCCTACTGGATGTCTTTGCGGGATTCCTTCCCGAATTGATGTTGATGCAGAATTCATTTCTGACTTGATTTCTTCGCGGGATTCCTTCCCGGCTTGATGTCTTTGCGAGATTCATTCCCAACTTGATGTTGATGCAGAATTCATTTCTGGCTTGATTTCGTCGCGGGATTCCTTCCCGGCTTGATGTCTTTACGAGATTCATTCTCGACTTGATGTTGATGTAGAATTCATTTCTGGCTTGATTTCGTCGCGGGATTCCTTCCCGGCTTGATGTCTTTACGAGATTCATTCCCAACTTGATGATGTTGAATCAACTTATTGACTCGAGCTCATATGATAGTGATGACCCTAGGCGAATCTGACTTCGTTGTTGTAGTGGTTTTACCACTGGTTGACTGAAATATGACTTGTATTCATCACAAAGAGTTTTGAATACCCACATTGTGGTGGTAACTTGAGTGGCTTGAGTGTTGAAGAAGCTTTTATGCTTCGAGTTTGTGGCTTCGCCATGTTTGAATTCTTGAGATTAATTTGATTCCTTTTCTTGAACTTTATCTTCCTCTGAATTTGAAACTTATTTCCTCAATAGTTCTCCTCTCCATAAGGAATTTTGAGGAGACTCTTGCTTTTCCTTGTTTTGAGAAATGATCCTTGTTTATAAGGACACTTGTACTCGTGCCATGTTTGGCGCTTGATTTTCAAGGTGTTTATTGTCATCCAATTTGTGGAAATGACCGCTTCTTTTAACTTGCTTTTTCAAAAGGTGAGCAGCCGCTTGGTCTTTATCCTTATGGCTGAAATGATTTGTCATCTACCCTTGATGGGCTTGAATTTAACGGAGAGCTTGCAGTTGACCTGTTTTTGACAACTTGATTTCCTGTAGCTTTGTCCTTGATTTCTTTCTTTCTTTTGTGCAGAAGTTCCTTTTGACCCATCTTTTTTTCTTTTGCTTGTTTGCTTCCTTTTGACCAGGGGTTCCTTTTGTCCCGTTTTTCCTTTTGCTTGCTTAGAAGCAGCCTCTCCATAAAGAATTTCGAGGCAACTTGATTCTGAAATGACTTGAGTAGTGTATGGATAGCATTGCGACTTCGTGTAGACCCAACCCAATTCCATAACTTCTTTATTCTGTCGCTTTTAAGCTCAAAATTCAGACACCTCTCTGTTGGAGCATCTTCCATTCCTGGGTTTTCGGAGAAACCATTCTGGCCCTAACCTCTTCAATCGGCTTTGCCTCGGTACTGTTTGAAGTCTTGCGTACCCTTTGCTGGATCCTTTCCATGATTACCCTTCAAAACTCCCCCTTTGATGGTGCTTCTTAGGATGCCCCCAGCTTTGATTGATGCAGAGCAAATGAATGCATTTTTCTTTGCCAATTTTTATTATCTTTTTTTTTTATCATCATTTTTTTTAATTTTTTTTAAATTTTTTATTTTTTTTTCGATTTTTTTTTGCTTTCACAGGAAAGGATAGGGAAAGAGTATAAACATGATTGGAACATAAACTGATCCCTTTTTATTGATAAGACGAAATTCGTGTACAAAAGACACTTAGATTTACAAATTTGAATTGAATGAAAACTTGAAAAACTAGACCCTAAAAGATAGACTCTAGGTGGACTGTGATGGACTGGGATTGGATTGACTGTAGTGACTTTGTTCTTCTCGATGCTTCAATCGATCAGACATGTTGTCATTGGTCTTGAACAATTCCTTTGTTCTTTTGGAGGTTTGATCTCAACCTTCTCAAACACAAACTTCATTCATTTCTAAGAAAAGTTCGAAAGGATCGAACGATTCTTGTTCAGCAAATTTTTTTTTGCATTAATCCCATGGTTAGGCAAGGGATTGGTTGATGTTCAGCTTGCTCTTGGGGATGATGGACCCATCGTCAACCAGGTCTTGTAGGCGGTTTTTCAAAGTCCAGCATGATTCGGTCTTATGCCCATGTCCTTGATGGTACTCACAGTATTCATTGGCTTTGAAATTCCGGGGCAGAGGGTTTGGTAATGGCCTTGCTTCTAAGGGCTTCAGTAAATTTGCTTTCACTGCTTCTTGGAACACCAAAAGGATTGGCATGCCGAGATCAGTATATTGCCTCCTTGGCTGATTGTTTCCCAAGTTCCCAACACGTAAAGGATTCGTGGGGATTATACTGGCTATTTCATTTGTCTCACTGGACCCAGCATGATTCTGCTTCTTGTATGAGTCTTCTTTGAGTTGACCCAACTGGATTAAGTCTTCCACCTTAGTTGCAGTTGCAATGAGCGATTGGAACGTAGGCAAGTACTGTGTTTGAAGCTGTGACTGGTAGACAGGTAGTAAATTCTTGATTATTATGTCAACTTGTTCCTGTTCCGAGGGTCGGTTGATCATTTGAGCAGCTTTGGCTCTCCACCTCGAAAGGAATGAGGAGAAGGGCTCCTTGTTCTTTTGTTTAGTGGTTTCCAGTTCCCTCCGGGTAACATCCACTTCAATATTATAATGGTACTGCGTGTTGAAAGCATTGCATATGTCCTCCCAATTCTTCATTTTGGAACGATCCAAGCTTACAAACCATCTTAATGCAGCACCAGTCAAAGATTGCTGAAACAACTGAGCAACGAGCTCGCTGTTCAGGCCAAACGGGTTGAGGGCACCCACATACATTTTCAGGTGCGTTTTGGGACAAGTGGTTCCATCAAACTTATCCATGTTGGGCATTTTGAACTTGGTTGGCAGTCTTTCTTCGGGGAACAAGGACAAGGAGTCCATGTCCACCACTTCTTTGTGTGTCTTAAAGGCAGTAACAGACCTTTCCAACAATTCTAGTTTTTCTTTCATTTTCTGAGCTTCCAGCTCAGGAGTAGTTCTGGAGGGCATGTCATCCAGGTTAAGGGCAGGGTTTGTCGGTTTAGCAGCAGGACCCTGATTGGAGGTAGCAGGTCCACTTCCCCCAGCGGAAGCCCCATTACCATTACCACCACCTAGTTCAGTTATTAAGGCAGTCCTCTGGGCAGCCAATGCCTCATTCATTCTAGCCTCCATCCTGGCTTCTAGTTGTTCAATGAGGTTCTGGATGTCGGTGAGTGATGCCATTGGTGCGGTTGGTGAAATTGGTCTTGTGGGTGAGAGCTCAGTGGGTGTTTCGGGTACAGGTGGTCTTTGGAGGGGTACCTGTGAAAGGACATAGTCAAAATGATTAGACTATCCTATATAAGGTGTTTTCATAGGGTATGTGAGATAGTGTGAGGTAGGGTAGTGTAAGGGTAAGGTATTTGGACTTGACCCTTGTGATGTAGGGTGGTATGACCAAACAATGTAGGGTAGCGTTGGTAGGGTAGGACACCTAGGATAGGACCTAATGGGATGTGATATGTAAGGTAGAGTGCTTAGGGCTGGACACCTCGACTTTTCGAAAGGCCTAGGTTCTCAAAGAATTAATTTTTTGGGCCTTAGGGGCCAAAAATGTGAATTTTTGGGCCTTTGAGGCCAACATGTGAGTTTTTTTAGCCTTTGGGGCCAAATTGAGAATTTTTGGGGCTTTGGGGCCAAATTGAGAATTTTTTGGGCCTCTATGGCCAAATTGAGAATTTTTGGGCCTCTGGGGCCAAACTGGGTATTTTTAGGCCTCTGGGGCCAAATTGGGCATTTTTGGGCCTTCGTGGCCAAAATGTGAATTTTTGGGCCTTATGGGCCAAATTGGAAATTTTTGGGCCTTTGTGGCCAAAATGTGAATTTTTGGGCCTTATGGGCCAAGATGTGAATTTTTGGGCCTTTGGGGCCAAATTGGGAACTTTTGGGCCTTTAGGGCCAAATTGAAAATTTTTAGGCCTTTGGGGCCAAGATGTGAACTTTGGGCCTTTGGGGCCAAAATGTGAATTTTTGGGCCTTTGGGGCCAAGTTGGGCATTTTTGGGCCTTTGTGGCCAAAATGTGAATTTTTGGGCCTTATGGGCCAAATTGAAAATTTTTGGGCCTTTGTGGCCAAAATGTGAATTTTTGGGCCTTATGGACCAAGATGTGAAATTTTGGGCCTTTGGGGCCAAATTGGGAATTTTGGGCCTTTGTGGCCAAAATGTGAATTTTTGAGCATTTGTGGCCAAATTGGGAATTTTTGGGCCTTTGTGGCCAAAATGAGAATTTTCGAGCCTTTGTGTCCAAATTGAGAATTTTTGGGCCTTTGTGGCCAAAATGTGAATTTTTGGGCCTTTGAGGCCAATTCGGAAATTTTTGGGCCTTTGTGGCCAAAATGGAAATTTTTGAGCCTTTGTGGCCAAATTGGGAATTTTTGGGCCTTAGGGGCTAAAATGTAATTTTCTAGGTCTTAGGGACAAAAAATGTAATTTTTCAGGTCTTAGGGACCCAAAATGTGATTTTTCAAGTCTCAGGGACCAAAATGTGATTTTTCAGGTCTTAGGGACCAAAATGTGATTTTCCAGCTTTAAAATGGAATGTTTTTTTTTTTTCAAGATTCTCTTTTTTATCATTTTCCATACCCTTTTTGTTGTGTGAAGTATGGGATGAATGCGTGAATGCGCACAACATCACAACACAATTCATTTTAATGGAATGATTCAACATCATTGGGTGCATACAGCCCTAAAGGATAGGTTCTATAGGCTATGACACAAATAGAGGATTGGCTTATTAAGGGACCCTTGAACCTTGAGCATGGATATACCTAACCACATGTGAAACAAGGAGTTTCGCGTGGGTCCAACGGTAAGCATACTCATGGGCCACCCCCAAAAGGATTAGGGATGGTTTGCGGTAACAGGGAGGACGCTTTGGCTGTCCGTCGACATAATCAAAGAGACCTGCCGATCATCGCTACTTGCTATCCAGACTCAGAAGTTTGAACAGAGAGAGAAAAAATTCATTTGAAATTCATTTTTTATGCAATGGAGAAAAAGATTCTCAATCGTGCAAATTGTGAATACTCAAATTTTGAGGCTCAAAAAGCCGGTTTTCCCGGCCGCAGCGGTGGCGGCCGCCCTTAAAGGCGGCGGTAGCCGCTATCGCCGGCGGCTGCAGCCGCCGGCGACAGCGGCTGCAGTCGCCCGTGAATACCCATATTTTGGGGCTAAAAGAGCCACTTTTTCCGGACTGCAAACAGTCCGGTCAGACCGGAGGTCATTCAAAAAGTTCACCGGAAGTGTGCCAATATGGTAATTGAAATGTCCGAAAAATTACGAGGATCACGGAACTGGTCTCGGAATATTTTTTGGAGGTCTGGAACTCCCGGAAAAGCCTCCGGAACAAAAAAAAAGAAAAAAAGAGAAGGCACACATGCCTGCCCGCGGGGGTGGGCATGCCCGCCCAGGCCAGGCGGGCATGCCCGCCCAGCTAGGGCGGGCACGCCCGCCAGCGTGGGCGGGCACACCCGCCCAAGCCAGGCGGGCAGGCCCGCCCAGGCCAGGCGGGCATGCCCGCCCAGCTAGGGCGGGCACGCCCGCCAGCGTGGGCGGGCACACCCGCCCAAGCCAGGCGGGCATGCCCGCCCAAGCCAGGCGGGCAGGCCCGCCCAGGCCAGGCGGGCATGCCTGCCCAGCTAGGGCGGGCAGGCCCGCCCAGCATGGGCGTGCACACCCGCCCAAGCCAGGCGGGCATGCCCGCCCAACATGGGCGGGCACGCCCGCCCAGCCCAGGCGGGCATGCCCGCCTTCATGGGCGGGCACGCCCGCCCTCGAAGGCGGGCAGGGGCGCCCGGGGTCACTTTTTTTCCTATAAAAAATGGCTCTGGGGCTCCGTTTTGAGACACTTAGTCTGTGTTGACGGACGCTCCTTCTCCCTACGCTCCTTGCGATTCTTTACTGCTTTCTTGCATTTTTTAATTTTAATTTTATTGCTTTCTTGTGGTGATACTTGGTCACTAAATTAAAATTAATTAAAATTCCCTTAACGAGGAGCTTAACCTGGAGTTAAGAAGTGGCCGTCGATTAAATCAGGTACATGAACTAAACTCTGCCTATTTAATTTAGCACTTCATGCGTGTTTCTCTTCTACTCCTCCTAATTCTACAACTGCATAAATGCATTCACGTCATCTTTAGGCAAGTAAATTGCCTCAATTAAATAAATTTAGGCTAAATGCCCGGTTAATTAATAATCGTGGTATTTGAACCTAAATCCGACAATATTGGCTAAAAAGCCTAGTTAATCAATAACTATGGCGAAATTGCCTTTATTTCGAACAAAGTCCGGCTTAAGTCCAATTAATCAATAATTATGGCGAAATAGCCTTAATTAAACATGTTTTCTTGGCAATAAATTGCCTACATTGCAAATCAATTAATCACTTTTGGCAAATAAATTGCCTATAAGTAGATTAACCATTTTCTTAGCGACAAATCGCTTAAATCAATATTTTGGCTTCAAAGCCTTCAAACAACTCTTTTTGGCCAAAAGCCTTAAATCAATCATTTTGGCGACAAACGCCCAATCAATCAATTTTCAGGCAATAAATTGCCTAAATCAACTCTTTTTGGCTAAAAGCCTTAAAATCAATCATTTTGGCGACAATCGCCTAAAGTCAATCATTTTGGCAACCGAATTGCCTAAATCAATCATTTTGGCTAAAAAGCCTTAATTCATTTTTGGCAAGCAAATAAGTCCAATCAAACACATCTTTTTGGCTAAAAGCCATTAAAATCAACACTTTTGGCATCAAATGTCTAAAAATCAATTCTTTGGCAAAATGCCTAAACAAAAATGCACAAAGCATACACACACCCATGCATTAAGCATACCCATTCAAAGCCCTTCAAAGAAGGCCTTTCGAACTACGTTGACTTTGATCTTCCATTCAAACGGAAGTACGTAGGCACGTTTGGGATTTAACCCCGAGCGGCAAGTCGCAATCACTTAAAATTTGTTCAAATTACATTAATCACTTTGCAAAGCATTCATTCATGGTTAGTTTTGTCAGCATGACATAGTCTCGGGATCCGTCTCGGGTTTGCACACCATGCCTTAAACATTGGGTTAATTAATCTAATAATTAGGTTAATTAAAATTGGAGTCACTTAGGGTTTTTTCCTAGTTTACCCTAAAATAATTAAACAAGGTGGCGACTCATACATTCACGTGCATTTCTACCCTTAGTCACATGCATTCATATGCCATGACATTTTGGGGAGGGGTTCACAGTTTGGCGACTTCACTGGGGAGTTATGCAATCTTTTTGCATAAGAGGACTACGATTGCTGTGTAAACTAACCGGCCCTTCTTTAGGGTATTATTTTACTATGCTTTGTTTTGCAGGGTACCCCAACAAAAAAAAATTTAAGTATTCTTTCTTTAAGAATGCTTAATAAGGAAAATTTGGACCTAATTGAACTTTGCTTTAAGTCATTTAAATTTGTTTATTTATTTGCACGATTGAGAATCTTTTTCTCCATTGCATAAAAAATGAATTTCAAATGAATTTCTTCTCTCTCTGTTCAAACTTCTGAGTCTGGATAGCAAGTAGCGCTGATCGACAGGTCTCTTTGATTATGTCGACGGACAGCCAAAGCGTCCTCCCTGTTACCGCAAACCATCCCTAATCCTTTTGGGGGTGGCCTATGAGTATGTGTACCGTTGGACCCATGCGAAACTCCTTGTTTCACATGTGGTTAGGTATATCCATACTCAAGGTTCAAGGGTCCCTTAATAAGCCAATTCTCTATTTGTGTCATAGCCTATAGAACCTATCCTTTAGGAAGTCGTATGCACCCAATGATGTGAATCATACCATAAATGAATCATGTTGTGATGTTGTGCGCATTCACGCATTCATCCCATACTTCACAAAAAAAAAAAAAATTCCATTTCAAAGCTAAAAAATCACATTTTGGTCCCTGAGACCTGAAAAATTACATTTTGGTCCCTGAGACCTGGAAAATTCACATTTTGGCCCCTAAGGCCCAAAAATTCTCAATTTGGCCCCAGAGGCCCAAGAATACCCATTTTGGCCCCAGAGGCCCCGAAAATTCCCATTTTGGCCCCTTAGGCCTAAAAGTTCACATTTTGGCCCCAAAGGCCCAAAAGTTCACATCTTGGCCCCAAAGGCCCAAAAATTTCCAATTTGGCCCCAAAGGCCCAAAAATTTCCAATTTGGCCCCAAAGGCCCAAAAGTTCCCAATTTGGCCACAAAGGCCCAAGAATTCCCAATACGGCCCCAAAGGTCCCGAAAATTCACATCTTGGCCCCTAAGGCCCTAAAGTTCCTATTTTGGCCCCTAAGGCCCTAAAATTCACATTTTGGCCCTTAAGGCCCAGAAGTTCACATTCTTGGCCACAGAGGCCCAAAAATTCCCAATTTGGCCTAAGGCCCAAAAATTCACATTTTGGCCCCTAAGGCCCAAATTTTTTTTTTTTGAGAACTTAGGGCCTTTCGAAAAGTCGAGGTGTCCAGCCCTAAGCACTCCACCTTACATATCACACCCCATTGGGTCCTATCCTAGGTGTCCTAGCATACCAACACTACCCTACCTCACACTATCTCACATACCATATGGAAACACCTTATATAGGATAGTCTAATCATTTTGACTATGTCCTTTCACAGGTACCCGTCCAAAGACCACCTGTACCCGAAATACTAACTGAGCTCTTACCCACAAGTCCAACAACCCCAACTGCACCAATGGCATCACTGTCTGACATTCAAAGCCTTATGGAACAACTGCAGGCCAGGATGGAGGCCAGAATGAATGAGGCCTTAGCTGCACAGAGGACTGCCCTGATAGCTGAACTAGGTAATGGCAATGGAAATGGGGCTTCAACTGGGGGAAGTGGACCTACTACTTCCAATCAGGGACCTGCTACTGAGCCGACAAACCCTGCCCTTAACCTTGATGACATGCCCTCCAGAACTGCTTCTGAGCTGGAAGCTCAGAAAATGAGAGAAAAATTGGAACTCTTGGAAAGGTCAATCATTGCCCTTAAAACACACAAGGAAGTGGTGGACATGGACTCCTTGTCCTTGTTCCCCGAAGCAAGACTGCCAACAAAATTCAAGATGCCTAACATGGACAAGTTTGACGGAACCACTTGTCCCAAAACACACCTGAAAGTGTATGTGGGTGCCCTCAACCCGTTTGGCCTGAACAGCGAGCTCCTTGCTCAGTTGTTTCAGCAATCTTTGACTGGTGCTGCATTAAGATGGTTTGTAAGCTTGGATCGCTCCAAAATGAAGAATTGGGAGGACATATGCAATGCTTTCAATGCGCAGTACCATTATAATATCGAAGTGGATGTTACCCGGAGGGAGCTGGAAACCACTAAACAAAAGAACAATGAGCTCCTCGTTCCTTTCGAGGTGGAGAGCCAAAGCTGCTCAAATGATCAATCGACCCTCTGAACAGGAACAAGTTGACATAATAATCAAGAATTTACTGCCTGTCTACCAGTCACAGCTTCAAACACGGTACTTGCCTACGTTCCAATCGCTCATTGCGACTGCAACTAAGGTGGAAGACTTAATCCAGTTGGGTCAACTCAAAGAAGACTCAAACAAGAAGCCGAATCATGCTGGACTTTGAAAAAACCGTCTATAAGACCTGGTTGACAATTGGTCCATCATCACCAAGAGCAAGCTGAACATCAACCAATCCCTTGCCTAACCATGGGATTAATGCAAAAAAAAATTTTGCTGAACAAGAATCGTTCGATCCTTTCGAACTTTTCTTAGAAATGAATGAAGTTTGTGTCTGAGAAGGTTGAGATCCAACCTCCAAAAGAATAAAGGAATTGTTCCAGACCAACAACAACCTGTCTGATCGATTTAAGCATCGAGAAGAACAAAGTCACTTCAGTCAATCCAATCCTAGTCCATCACAGTTTACCTGGAGTCTATCTTTTAGGGTCTAGTCTTTTCTTTTCATTTTCATTTCCAGTCAAGTTTTCATTTGTAAATCTAAGTGTCTTTTGTACACAAATGTTGTTTTATCAATAAAAAGGGAGCAGTTTACGTTCCAACCATGTTTATACTCTTTCCTTTCCTGCGAAAGCAAAAAAAAAAATCGAAAAAATAATAAAAAATGATGATAAAAAAAAAAGATAATAAAAATTGGCAAAGAAAAATGCATTCATTTGCTCTGCATCAATCAAAGCTGGGGGCATCCTAAGAGGCACCATCAAAGGGGAAGTTTTGAAGGGTAATCATGGAAAGGATCCAGCAAAGGGTACGCAAGACTTCAAACAGTACCGAGGCAAAGCCGATTGAAGGGGTTAAGGCCAGAATGGTTTCTCCGAAAACCCAGGAATGGAAGATGCTCCAACAGAGAGGTGTCTGAATTTTGAGCTTAAAAGCGACAGAATAAAGAAGTTATGTTTGGAATTGGATTGGGTCTGCACGAAGTCGCAATGCAATCCATACACTACTCAAGTCATCTCAGAATCAAGTTGCCTCGAAATTCTTTATGGAGAGGCTGCTTCTAAGCAAGCAAAAGCAAAAACGGGACAAAAGGAACCCCTGGTCAAAAACGGGTCGACTGCAAGCTCTCCGTTAAATTCAAGCCCATCAAGGGTAGAGGACAAATCATTTCAGCCATAAGGACAAAGACCAAGCGGCTGCTCACATTTTAAAAAAAAAACAAGTTAAAAGAAGCAGTCATTTCCACAAATTGGATGACAACAAACACCTTGAAAATCAAGCGCCAGGCATGGCACAAGTACAAGTGTCCTTATAAACAAGGATCATTTCTCAAAACAAGGAAAAGGAAGAGTCTCCTCAAAATTCCTTATGGAGAGGAGAACTATTGAGGAAATAAGTTTCAAATTCAGAGGAAGATAAAGTTCAAGAAAAGGAATCAAATTAACCTCAAGAATTCAAACATGGCGAAGCCACAAACTCAAAGCATAAAAGCTTCTTCAACACTCAAGCCACTCAAGTTACCACCACAATGTGGGTATTCAAAACTCTTTGTGATGAATACAAGTCATATTTCAGTCAACCAGTGGTAAAACCACTACAACAACAAAGTCAGATTCGCCTAGGGTCATCACTATCATATGAGCTCGAGTCAATAAGTTGATTCAACATCAAGCCGGGAAGAAATCCCGCGAGGAAATCAAGTCAGAAATGAATTCTGCATCAACATCAAGTCGGGAAGGAATCCCGTAAAGACATCCAGTCGGGAATGAATCCCGTAAAGACAGCAAGCTAGGAAGAAATCCTACGAAGAAATCAAGGCAGAAATGAATTCTGCATCAACATCAAGTCGGGAAGGAATCCCGCAAAAACATCAAGCCGAGAAGGAATCCCGCAAAAACATCAAGCCGAGAAGGAATCCCGCAAAGACATCAAGCCGGGAAGGAATCCCGTGAAGAAATCAAGTCGGAAATAAATTCTGCACCAAGACGGAAAGGAATTCCGCGCTAACATCAAGTCGGAGATGAATTCCGCACCAGCCGAGCACGAAGTTCGCATCCTGGAAGGAACTACGAAAGACTTGATTCTCCCCATCCCCCGAAGAGTTCTTGGAGATACGTAGGCAACCACAAAGGCGCGGTCACAAACATAGGTCTGCATCATAAAAAGCATTTTCTCTTTGCCAATAAAAAAAATATAATAAAAAAAATAATAAAAAAAAGAGAAGAAAAGAAAAATAAAAGCTGGAGTTGAAAACCCGAAAGGGCGGCTTCAGGCAAGAATTGAGCCCGCTAGGCTGAAAACCCGAAAGGGCGGTCTAGGCAAAAGTTAGGGCAAAGAGCCTGCTAGAGTCGAAAACTCGAAAGGGCGGCTACTAGGCAAAAGTTAAGGCAAAAAAAGAAAAAAAAGTGCTTTCAAAGGTCTTCTCGGGAGTATATAAATCATTTTTTACAGGAACCACTGAATTCCTTCGAGCCAAAATTCACTACAAGAAAAATTTGAGTCTCTAAATTGAGTCTCCAATGAGTCTCTAAAATCAAGTCTCCATCACCAGTGGTCATTCCACAACGAGTCACAAAAATCGAGTCATTCTCAAAAGTTCATTTTGAAAGCGTCACTCTTTGAGTCATTCCTCGAAAAAAAAGAGAGAGAGGAAAATGTCAATTCAATCCCTGGGGTTTCCAAAACAACCCTAAAAAAATGTCAAGCACAATCGTTGAGAGGTAATTCTTTAATACCTCGTCTCCACTCGGACCATCGTTTCTTCGATCCTTTCAGACGAGCGATGTCATCCACATTGTCCGTTTCCTCGAGTCATATAAGTGGCTTTGTTCTCTTTGATTCCTCAATCGATTGGACAAGAACAACACCAATGTTTTTGAAGTATTCCATGGTCAGCACCATTCTGGGGGCAAGAAGTGACAAGAACCTTCACCATTCTCCCATCACAGAAGTAATCACGGAATTTTTAGTCTTTCATTAAGAAGAAATTCTATTTCAGCTAATAAGGGCATCAATTCTCTCAAGCAGGGGGCAAAATCCTCCAAGTCGGATTCAGGGGCAAATGTTATAAAAAAAATACACAACCCAGGGTGGAACCCAACCATCGTCAACCCCTTTTACACAAACCCAGGGTAGAACCCGGTTAATGGTTACCTTATTTTTCTACATAAAACCTAGGGTGAAACCCTAACCAATAACCAACCATTTTTCATCCAAAACCAAGCCATTTGATCATTTCGACTTTAGGTGGACCCTTGGTTCTCAAAGAAAAATACAAAAATAAAACAAATCTCTTTTCAAGCCCTCATTAAGAGGCAAAACATCTTTTCAAGTCCTCTAAGAGGCAAAACATCTTCAAGCCCTCATTAAGAGGCAAAACATCTTTTCAAGTCCTCTAAGAGGCAGAATCATCTTTTCAAGCCCTCATTAAGAGGCAAAATCATCTTTTCAAGCCCTCATTAAGAGGCAAAATCTCTTTTCCAGCCCTCATTAAGAGGCAAAACATCTTTTTTAAGTCCTCTAAGAGGAAAAACATCTTTTCAAGTCCTCTAAGAGGCAAAAACATCTTTTAAGTTGCAAACATAAATCCATGCATTTGATCATTTCAACGGCGAGGTTTCCTTCTCTGCCCATCCTCAAAATTTGCTCCTTTAGACAGACACTGGCTCTCATAAATCTTTTTTATGATAGCCAGTGGGGGGCAACTGTGAATACTCAAATTTTGAGGCTCAAAAAGCCGGTTTTCCCGGCCGCAGCGGTGGCGGTAGCCGCTATCGCCGGCGGCGGCAGCCGCCGGCGACAGCGGCTGCAGTCGCCCGTGAATACCCATATTTTGGGGCTCAAAGAGCCACTTTTTCCGGACTGCAAACAGTCCGGTCAGACCGGAGGTCATTCAAAAAGTTCACCGGAAGTGTGCCAATATGGTACTTGAAATGTCCGAAAAATTACGAGGATCACGGAACTGGTCTCGGAATACTTTTTGGAAGTCCGGAACTCCCGGAAAAGCCTCCGGAACAAAAAAAAAGAAAAAAAGAGAAGGCACACATGCCTGCCCGCGGGGGTGGGCATGCCCGCCCAGGCCAGGCGGGCACGCCCGCCTAGCATGGGCGTGCACACCCGCCCAAGCCAGGCGGGCATGCCCGCCCAGCTAGGGCGGGCACGCCCGCCAGCATGGGCGGGCACACCCGCCCAAGCCAGGCGGGCATGCCTGCCCAGCTAGGGCGGGCACGCCCGCCCCGCATGGGTGTGCACACCCGCCCAAGCCAGGCGGGCACGCCCGCCCAGCCCAGGCGGGCATGCCCGCCTTCATGGGCGGGCAGGGGCGCCCGGGGTCACTTTTTTTCCTATAAAAACGGCTCTGGGGCTCCGTTTTGAGACACTCAATCTGTGTTGACGGACGCTCCTTCTCCCTACGCTCCTTGCGATTCTTTACTGCTTTCTTGCATTTTTTAATTTTAATTTTATTGCTTTCTTGTGGTGATACTTGGTCACTAAATTAAAATTAATTAAAATTCCCTTAACGAGGAGCTTAACCTGGAGTTAAGAAGTGGCCGTCGATTAAATCAGGTGCATGAACTAAACTCTGCCTATTTAATTTAGCACTTTATGCGTGTTTCTCTTCTACTCCTCCTAATTCTACAACTGCATAAATGCATTCACGTCATCTTTAGGCAGGTAAATTGCCTCAATTAAATAAATTTAGGCTAAATGCCCGGTTAATTAATAATCGTGGTATTTAAACCTAAATCCGACAATATTGGCTAAAAAGCCTAGTTAATCAATAACTATGGCGAAATTGCCTTTATTTCGAACAAAGTCCGGCTTAAGTCCAATTAATCAATAATTATGGCGAAATAGCCTTAATTAAACATGTTTTCTTGGCAATAAATTGCCTACATTGCAAATCAATTAATCACTTTTGGCAAATAAATTGCCTATAAGTAGATTAACCATTTTCTTAGCGACAAATCGCTTAAATCAATATTTTGGCTTCAAAGCCTTCAAACAACTCTTTTTGGCCAAAAGCCTTAAATCAATCATTTTGGCGACAAACGCCCAATCAATCAATTTTCAGGCAATAAATTGCCTAAATCAACTCTTTTTGGCTAAAAGCCTTAAAATCAATCATTTTGGCGACAATCGCCTAAAGTCAATCATTTTGGCAACCGAATTGCCTAAATCAATCCTTTTGGCTAAAAAGCCTTAATTCATTTTTGGCAAGCAAATAAGTCCAATCAAACACATCTTTTTGGCTAAAAGCCATTAAAATCAACACTTTTGGCATCAAATGTCTAAAAATCAATTCTTTGGCAAAATGCCTAAACAAAAATGCACAAAGCATACACACACCCATGCATTAAGCATACCCATTCAAAGCCCTTCAAAGAAGGCCTTTCGAACTACGTTGACTTTGATCTTCCATTCAAACGGAAGTACGTAGGCACGTTTGGGATTTAACCCCGAGCGGCAAGTCGTAATCACTTAAAATTGGTTCAAATTACATTAATCACTTTGCAAAGCATTCATTCATGGTTAGTTTTGTCAGCATGACATAGTCTCGGGATCCGTCTCGGGTTTGCACACCATGCCTTAAACATTGGGTTAGTTAATCTAATAATTAGGTTAATTAAAATTGGAGTCACTTAGGGTTTTTTCCTAGTTTACCCGAAAATAATTAAACAAGGTGGCGACTCATACATTCACGTGCATTTCTACCCTTAGTCACATGCATTCATATGCCATGACATTTTGGGGAGGGGTTCACACAAATAAATCAACAAGTTTTAATGTTTTAATCACACTTTACGATTAAGTCCAAATTTCCTTATCAAGTATTCTTAAAGAAAGAACACTCGATTCGTGCTATGATATCCTGCAAAACAAGGCACAACAAAATAATACCCTAAAGAAGGGCAGGTTAGTTTACACAGCAATTGTAGTCCACTTTTATGCAAAAAGATTACATAATTAACTTTCCCAGCAGAGTCGCCAAACTGTGAACCCCTACCCCAAATATCATAAGCATATGAATGCATGTGACTAAGGGCAGAAATGCACGTGAATGTATGAGTCGCCACCTTGTTTAATTATTTTAGGGTAAACTAGGAAAAACCCTAAGTGACTCCGATTTTAATTAACCTAATTACTAGATTAATTAACCCAACGTTAAGGCATGGCCTACGAACCCGAGGTGGATCCCGAGACTATGTCATGCTGATGAACTAACCAAAACAATGAATGCTTTGCAGGGTAAAATGATGTAATTGGACCAATGAAAAATGTTTATGTGATTGCGACTTGCCGCTCGGGGTTAAATCCCTAACGTGCCTACGTACTTCCGTTTGAATGGAAGATCAAAGTCAACATAGTTCGATAGGCCTTCTTTGAAGGGCTTTAAAGGTGTATGCTTAATGCATGAGTGTGTGTATGCTTTGTGCATGTTTGTTTAGGCATTTTGCCAAAGGATCGATTGATTCGATTAGGCGTTCATCGCCAAAAATGTTGGTTTTAAGGCATTTGAGCCAAAAATGGTTGTCGGGCGATTTGTCGCCAAAGTTGATATTTGGGCTTATTATTGCCAAAATTGATGTTCGGGCTTATTATTGCCGAAAGACGTTTTGTTGGACGATTTGTCGCCAAAATGATGATTGGGCTTTTTTTTTGCCAAAATTGGTGTTCGGGCTTATTATTGCCGAAAATTGATGTTCGGGCTTATTATTGCCGAAAATTGATGTTCGGGCTTATTATTGCCGAAATGATTGATTTTAAGGCTTTTAGCCAAAATGTGTTGATTTAGGCAATCTGTTTGCCAAAATGATGTGATTGGGCGATTGTCGCCAAAATGATTGATTTTAAGGCTTTTAGCCAAAATGAGTTGATTTAGGCAATCTGTTTGCCAAAAGTGTTGATTGGGCGATTGTCGCCAAAATTGATTGATTTTAAGGCTTTTAGCCAAAATGAGTTGATTTAGGCAATTCGTTTGCCAAAAGTGTTGATTGGGCGATTGTCGCCAAAATTGATTGATTTTAAGGCTTTTAGCCAAAATGAGTAGATTTATTGAAGGCATTTTGTCAAAAAGTTCGATTTAAGCGATTTGTCGCTAGACAGTGGTTATTCTAATTTATAGGCAATTTGTTTGCCAAAAATTGATTGAACCGTGGGCAATTCGTTGTCAAAATGTGGTTGATTTAATTGTAGGCGATTTGTTGCCAAAACGTGATTGACTAAGGCTTTTTAGCCACAATTATTGATTAATTGGACTTAAGCCAGACTGTTCGAAATAAAGGCAATTAAACCGTAGTTATTAATTAACTAGGCTTTTTAGCCAATATTGTCGGATTTAGCATTAATACCACGATTATTAATTAACCGGATATTTAAGCTTAATCATATTTGATTGAGGCAGTTTATTTGTCTAAATATGATATGAATGCACTTATGCAGTTATAGGATTATTAGGAGTAGAAGAGAAGCATGCATGAAGTGCTAAAATTAAATAGACAGAGTTTTGTTTAAGTACCTGATTTAATCGACGACCGCTTCTTAACTCCGGATTAAGCTCCTCGCTTGGGGAATATTAATTAATTAATTAGAATTTGTTTAATTTTAGTGGCCAAGTATCACAACACATAAAAAAAATAAAGACTGAATTAAAAAATGCAAAAAATGAATTAAAAATGCAAAAGCGTGAGGGAGAAAGATCGTCCGTCAACACAGACAGGAGTGGCAAAAAATGAAGAGGTAAGTGGCTATTTATAGGCCAAAAATGGGCCTAGGGCGGCAGCTGCCGCCGGCGCCGGCGGCAGGTGCCGTGGGAGGCCGGCGGCAGGTGCCGCCGAATCGGTGCCGCCGGAGGCCGGCGGCCGTGTGAATACTCAAATTTTGAGGCTCAAAGAGCCAGTTTTCCTGGACTGCAAACAGTCCGGCCGGACCAAAGGCCATTCGGAAAGTTCACCGGAAGTATGCTAATATGGTACTTGAAATGTCCGGAAAATTACGAGGATCGCAAAACTGATCCCGGAATATTTTTTAGAGGTCTGGAACTCCCGAAAAAGCCTCCGGAAGAAAAAAAAAAAGAGAGCACGGGTCGATGTGCCCGCCCTCAGGGGCTGGCACGCCCACCTTCAAGAGCGGGCACGCCCACCCTCAAGGGGGCGGGCATGACCGCCCTGGAGGGTGGGTGCGCCCGCCCTCAAAAGGCAGCACGCTCACCCTCAAGGGTGGGCACGCCCGCCCTCCAGGGCGGGCAGAACCGCCCTCGGTTTCTTTTTTCCTATAAAATTGGCCCCGGGACCTCCGTTTTGACTCACTCAGTCTGTGTTGACGGACGCTCCTTCTCCCCTACGCTCCTTGCGATTCTTTACTGCTTTCTTGCATTTTAATTTAGTTTTATCGCTTTCTTGCTTTTTTAAGTGGTCACTAAAATTAAATTAATTAAAATTCCGTCAACGAGGAGCTTAACCTGGAGTTAAGAAGCGGTCGACGATTAAATCAGGTACGTAAGTTAAACTCTGCCTATTTAATTTTAGCACTTCATGCATGCTTCTCTTCTACTCCTAATAATTCTACAACTGCATAAATGCATTCATATCATCATATAGGCAAGTAAATTGCCTCAATTAAAATATGATTAAGCTAAATGCCCGGTTAATTAATAATCGTGGTATTAAAGCTTAAATCCGACAATATTGGTTTAATATATCTAGTCTATCAATGGCTATGGTATGATTGCCTTTATTTCGAACAATTTTCGGCTTAAGTCCAATTAATCAATAATTGTGACTAAAAGGCCTTAATTAATCACGTTCTTTTGGCATTAAAATTGCCTACATTGCAGTTCATTTAATTACTTTAGGCAAACAAATCGCCTATAAGTGAGAATAACCAATTTTTTGGCAACAATTTGCCTAAATCAACCCATTTTTTTGGCTAAAAGTCTTAAATCAAGCATTTTGGCGACAATCGCCTAAATAATCAACTTTTTGGCAATAATTGCCTAAAATTAATCTTTTTGGCTAAAAGTCTTCAAAACAACACATTTTGGCTAAAAAGCCTTTAAATAACCAATCTTTTGGCAATCAGATTGCATAAATCACAAAACCTTTTGGCCAAAGGCCCTAATCAACATTTTTTTGGCAAACCAATAAGCCCAATCAACATTTTTGGCAAAATGCCTAAACAAAATGCACAAAGTATACACACACTCATGCATAAAGCATCCCCATTCAAAGCCCTCTAAAAGAGGCCTATCGAACTACGTCGACTTTGATCTTCCATTCAAACGGAAGTACGTAGGCACGTTTGGGATTTAACCCCGAGTGGCAAGTCGAAATCATCAAAGCACATTTCATTGGTCCAATTACATCATTTACCCTGCACAACATTCATTCATCGGTTAGTTAATCAGCATGACATAGTCTCGGGATCCACCTCGGGTTCGCAGACCATGCCTTTAACATTGGGATAATTAATCTAGCATTTAGGTTAATTAAAATTAGAGTCACTTAGGGTTTTTCCTAGTTTACCCTAAAATAATTAAACAAGGTGGCGACTCACACATCACGTGCATTTCTTCCTTAGTCACATGCATCCATATGCATTTGATGTTTTGGGGAGGGGTTCACAGTTTGGCGACTCTGCTGGGGACGACATGTAATTATTTTGCATAAGTGGACTACAATTGTTGCATAGACTAACCTGCCCTTCGTTAGGGTATTATTCTACTATGCTTTGTTTTGCAGGGTACCTTGACATAAATTGAGTGTTCTTTCTTTAAGAATACTCGATGAGAGGAAATTTGAACTTAATTGGCAAATTTGATTAAGACATTTAAATTTGTTGATTTATTTGCACGATTGAGAATCCTTTTCTCCATTGCATAAAAAAATGAATTTCAAATGAATTTCTTCTCTCTCTGTTCAAACTTCTGAGTCTGGATAGCAAGTAGCGCTGATCGGTAGGTCTCATTGATTATGTCGACAGACAGCCAAAGCATCCTCCCTGTTACCGCAAACCGCCCCTAATCCTTTTGGGGGTGGCCCATGGGTATGCGTACCGTTGGACTCACGCGAAACTCTTTGTTTCACATGTGGTTAGGTATATCCATACTCAAGGTTCAAGGGTCCCTTATAAGCCGATTCTCTATTTGAGTTATAGCCTATAGAACCTATCCTTTAGGACCGTATGCACGCAATGATGTGAATCATATTCATTAAACAGATTATGACGTGTTGTTATGCGCATTCACGACATATCATAAACATGGGGTAAACATAAAGAGAGCATGAAACACTCTTCTCATCCATGCACAGTCGGACAAAAGGGTCGATCTACATCAGTTACCTTGACACACCAACCACTGTACCTAATCCAGCTACCCTTATCCTTACAGGTGCCCACGATCCAAGTGCCCACATCTGTGCCAGCTACACCTATAGTACTATCACCAGCTTCACCAGTTACACCAGCTTCACCTACAACTTCGACAGCTTTACCTACACCAATGGCATCGCTTGCTGATATCCAAACCCTCATTGAACAAATGGAGGCCAGAATGGAGACCAGAATGAATGAGGCCCTGGCCGCCCAAAGGGCCGCCCTGATAGCTGAATTGGGTAATGGGAATGGTAATGGAAATTCGGCGGGGGGAAGTGGACCTGCTGCCTCCAATCAGGGTCCTGCTGCTGAACCAACAAACCCCACCCTAAACCTGTATGATGTGCCACCCAAAACTGCTTCTGAGCTGGAAGCTCAGAGAGTGCGAGAGAAGCTAGAACTCCTAGAAAGATCTATCACTGCTCTCAAAACCCACAAAGAAGTAGTGGACATGGACTCCTTGTCCTTGTTCCCTGAGGCAAGACTGCCAACCAAGTTCAAGATGCCCAACATGGACAAATTTGATGGAACTACTTGTCCTAAAACTCACTTGAAGATGTATGTGGGTGCTCTTAACCCGTTTGGTTTGAGCAGCGAGCTCCTTGCTCAGTTGTTCCAACAATCTCTCACCGGTGTTGCTTTGAGGTGGTTTGTTAGCCTGGACCGCTCTAAGATGAAAACATGAGAAGACATCTGTAATGCCTTCAATTCACAGTACCACTATAACATGGAGGTGGATGTCACTCGAAGAGAACTAGAAACCACCAAGCAAAAAAGCAATGAACCCTTTTCCTCATTCCTTACGAGGTGGAGGGCCAAGGCCGCTTAGATGATTAACCGGCCCTCTGAGCAAGAGCAGGTAGACATAATAATCAAGAACCTACAACCTGTCTACCAACAGCAGTTGTAGACCCAGTATCTACCAACATTCCAGTCGCTCATTGCCACTGCTACGAAGGTAGAAGATCTGATTCAAATGGGGCAACTGAAAGAAGACTCAGGAACCTCAAAGTACAAGAAACCTAGCCAAGCTAGTAAAGTCCACGAAGTGGCAAGCATCACCCCCACTAACCCTTTGCGTGTGGGGAACATGAGAAATGGCAGCCAGTCCAGAAGAACCTATACTGATCTCGGGATGCCAATCCTTTTGGTTTTCCGAGAGGCTGTCAAGGCAAACTACATCAAGCCCTTAGAAGCAAGGCCACCACCAAACCCATTACCAAGAAATTACAAAGCTGATGAATACTGTGAGTACCATCAGGGGTATGGGCACAAGACTGAAGCGTGTTGGACGCTTAAGAACCGTATCCAAGACTTGGTGGACAACGGTTCTATTATTCCAAGAAGTAAGCCAAATATTAGCACTAATCCCTTACCAAATCATGGGGTAAATGCTATTATTGCTGACCAGGAACTGATCGATCCTTTCGAACTATTCCTAGAAATGAATAACATCTGTGTCTTGGATCTGAATGACCTAACCGAAGAGCTTGATGTTATAACCAGGAGCGGGAGACAATATGAACCGTTAGTCTTGGACAAGATCCAAAGTAAACCCTATCAGAGGGTAGAGGAGCTAAAGGAAGACCCGGTACTTGCACAGCTAAAAAAGACACAAGCTAGGGTATCAATCTGGGAACTTCTAGCATCATCTTTTCCTCATCGCCAAGCTCTTTGCAAGGCTTTGAGTCAACTTCAGACATCAGTGGAGGTTAGCCCCGAAGTGCTAGTATCCACCCTTACCCAATCATCAAAAATGCAGAACATCGGGTTCTCTGACGATGACTTACCCAAGGAGGGAGGCAGTCACAACAATGCCCTCTATATTACCGTCCAGACCAGAGACAAAACTGTACCCATGGTTCTCATTGATAATGGGTCAGCACTAAACGTCTGCCCACTAAGGGTAGCTAGCTGTCTGGGGTTGGAGGAAACAGATTTCAGTCCATCCGACCAAATAGTGAAAGCTTATGACAGTACCCGGAGGGAAGTGTTGGGGGTTGCTACACTGAAGTTAACAGTTGGGCCGGCTGTAATGGAAGTCCCATTCCAGGTAATTGATGTACCGACTAGTTTCAATCTGCTTCTGGGCCGACCCTGGATACATCACACTAGGGCAGTACCCTCATCCTTGCACCAAAAGGTCAAGTTTCCTTATGAGGACAAAGTTATCACCATTCAAGGGGATGACTACAGCCAGCTGAAAAGGCCAAAGGGCCAGCCTCTCTTTGAGGTTAACCCTGAAACTGCAAATTTACCCCTTTCTGGATTTCAATATGACACCGTGCAGTTCATAGAGGGAAAGACTGCGAGCTCTCGAGTTCTCTTTGATTTCGGGACGGTGCAAATAAACTGCATAGTGCCTCTGATGCTGAAAATGTCCTATCTGCCAGGAATGATTATGGCAAGATCCGGAAAAACATACCCCACACTATAAGCCTGGGAATGTCCGGTGAATGAGGGGACCTATGGACTAGGCTACGAGCCTACTGACGAAGACCGAGCTGAAAGAGGTAGAAGGAGAGGGAAGGACGGTATACAGATGCGGCCTTACCTTTTGACTCTGAATGGTTACTTCTGCAAACCGGGAGATCCGATTCCTTATCGTGGCTTCCAAGAACCATTCCGCTGCCCGGCTGCTAAGAAAATGCTGCCTGGGTTAGAGATATTTTTGGATGTCTGGGGCAACAAGCCCGAAACCATAACTGAACTGGAGGCGGAAGACTTCATGCAGCCTAGTCTCTTTGATGAGGTTGCGGTTATCACCGGAAGTGACGAGAATCGAGACTTGCTCAACCTAATCAAGCCAAGCGGAGGACCTCTCACCAACTGGTACGCCGAGGAGGATCACACTGCTGATAGACCCCCTCCCGAGTCAAACCAAGAGTCAAAATCTGTAACAAAGTCCTGTACTGAATTCGAGTCTGACCCCGAGTTTGAAATCGAGTCAGAGTCCAGTTCCAGTTCTGAGTCGTCTGTGTCGGATCTAGAGGATCCAGATTTCAAATTTGATGTAATTTTTGAAGACGATTCCGTCATAATCAATAAAGGCTTGCAAATTCTTGACTACCCTGCGTGTCTATCTTTCCAAGCATTTCCAAGCAAAAATAATCAAATAAATGAAATAAAAAATGAAAAAGAAAAAATAATAATTGGCAAAGAAGAAAATGAACATACATACATTGCATCTGATTGTATGAACAGGAAACAGGTCAGTGAATGTTTGAAGAAATTTGCCGATTGTTTCATGTGGAAGGCAAGTGACATCACGGGAATCGACCCAGCAATAGTGGTGCATAAGATTCCAGTATACCCTGAGGCTAAGCCAGTGAAACAGAAGCTTAGAAGGCTGAAGACAGAATGGTCCTTGAAAATCAAGGAGGAAGTTGCCAAGCAACTGGAGAACAAGTTTATAGAGCCCATTGCTTACCCGACATGGTTAGCAAACATTGTGCCGGTTCCTAAGAAGGATGGAAAAGTCAGAATGTGTGTGGATTATCGGGATTTGAATAAAGCATGTCCGAAGGACGACTTCCCCCTGTCGCATATTGACTTGCTGGTGGACCGGATGGCCGGACACGAGATGGTCTCCTTGACTGATCTCGCTGTCGGGTACAACCAAATAATGATGCATTTGCCAGACAAAGAGAAAACGGCATTCATTACAGAGTGGGGAACCTACTGCTACAGGGTCATGCCTTTTGGGCTCAAAAATGCCGGGGCAACCTATCAAAGAATGGCGACAACCATCTTCCATGACATGATTCACAAAGAAGTCGAAGTGTATGTGGACGACATGGTTGTCAAATCAAAAACAGCTGAAGAACATACAACAGCACTTGAGAAGTTCTTCCTTAGACTTCGAAAGTGCAACTTAAAGCTCAACCCGGCGAAATGTCTATTTGGAGCTACATCCGGAGTATTTCTAGGGCACATGGTCAGTCGGAAGGGCATAGAGATTGACCCTTCAAAAGCCAAGGCCATTTTAGAAATGCCAGCACCAAGGACGGAAAAATAAGTTCGGGGTTTCCTAGGAAGGCTACAGTACATCAGCCGGTTCATTAATCAATTGGCCGATACTTGTGGTCCGATCTTCAAGTTACTCAGGAAAGGAGTAGCGGTTAAATGGAATGAGGATTGCCAGAAAGCTTTCGACCAAGTCAAGCAATATCTGCTATCCCTGTCAGTTTTACAGCCACCAAGGCTAGGAAAGCCTTTATTATTATACCTATCAGTGACAGAAGAAGCGATGGGTGCAATGCTAGCTCAACAAGCAGAAGATACAAGAATAGAAAATGCCGTGTATTACCTTAGCAAGAGGATGCTGGAATACGAGCTAAAATACAACAAGATAGAGAAGTTGTGTCTGGCTCTAGTTTGGGCCTGTACAAAGCTGCAGCACTACCTCTCATCTTACACGACCTATGTCATTTCTGAATCGAACCCCTTGAAATTCCTTATGGAGAGGCTGGTTCTTGGCTGCAAGATGGCTAAGTGGGTATCAGTGCTCGCAGCTTATGATTTAAAGTTTGTACAACGGAAGGCAGTAAAAGGTGGAGCCTTGGCTGACCAATTAGCAGAATTACCGGTCAAAGACCAGATGCCAGAGGTAGAATTTCCTGATGAAGACTTGTTAAGCTTGGAAAGTGAAGTCTGGGAGATGTACTTCGATGGAGCTTCCAACTACCATGGAAATGGGGTTGGTGTCGTATTCAAAACTCCTTGTGGAGAGTACGTCCCAATCGCAGTCAAACTAGATTTCGACTGTACCAACAATGAAGCCGAGTATGAAGCTTGCATCAAAGGGTTAGAAGCGGCCCTAGAAAGAGAAATAAAAATCCTTAGGGTTTTCGGAGATTCCAACCTGATAGTCTCTCAAGCGCTAAGGAAATGGAAAATTAAGGAAGAGCGGTTGGTTCCTTACCTACGACGCTTGGACGAATTAGCTCAGCAGTTTGAGGAATTATCCTTTCACTACTTGCCGTGAGCCAAAAATCAGTTTGCCGATGCGCTGGCTACTTTAGCTTCCATGGTTAATGTAGAGGGAGATCAAATCATTCGACCTCTAATAGTCCGGCTACAGAAGCAGCCGGCACATGTCATGCATCTAGTCGATGACAAGCCGTGGTTTTGGGATATACAGAACTATCTTCAGAATGAAGCCTACCCGGAGGGGTCCAAAAAGACTGATCAACGAACATTGAGGCAGTTAGCAGCTGGATATTGCCTTACTGGGGGAGTTCTGTATAAGAGAAGTTGGGATGGCCTGCACCTGAGATGCGTCGATGAAGGAGAAGCTCAAAACATCATGAATTCCTTACATAATGGGGAGTCTGGTCCACATATGCACGGGATAGCCTTGGCTCGAAAAATTATGAACTTAGGTTATTACTGGTCAACCATGAATGCAGATTGCGTGAGGCACGCGCGGAAGTGCCATGAGTGTCAAGTTTTTGCCAAGCTGCAAAAGCAGCCTCCGATCAATTTGAATCCCATCGCTTCACCATGGCCTTTCGCAACTTGGGGCATAGACGTGATCGGAAAGATCCATCCCAAGGCTTCCAATGGCCATCAATACATCCTGGTTGCTGTTGATTATTTCACTAAGTGGATTGAGGCAGCCTCCTATTCAGTCTTGAACGCCAAGAAAGTAGCTCAGTTCGTTCGTACCAACATCCTTTGTCGGTACGGAACACCCTTCGAGATCATCACGGATAACGGATCTCACTTTCAGAGTGAATTTTTGGAGCTACTGAAGCAAAAGAAGATTCAGCACCACAAGTCTTCGCCCTATCGTCCACAAACAAATGGGGCGGTGGAGGCTGCAAATAAGGCTATAAAGGTCATTTTGCAGAAGACAGTTCAGAAGCATAGAGCTTGGCACGAACAATTACCAAATGCCTTGTGGGGATACAGGACTTCAATCAGAACGCCTACTGGGGCAACCCCGTACTCCCTAGTATATGGAATGGAAGCAGTGTTGCCTATTGAGCTGGAAGTTCAGTCGGCAAGGATTATCCGGGAAAGCCAGATCAGCGAAGCAGATTGGGTTGAGAATTATCATTTGCAGCTTTTGGGTATGGATGAAAAACGATTACGAGCAATCCACCAAACTCAAGTCTATCAAAGAAGAATGGCAAGACATTTTAATAAGAAGGTCAAAGACCGGAGACTGGAAGAAGGTTGTTTGGTTCTGAAAGAGATTAGATAGCCAATCATAGATCCACGTGGGAAGTTTCGCCCTCATTAGGCCGGACCCTATGTGTTAAAGAAGATATTGTCAGGCGGAGCCGTTATTTTGACTGATTTGGATGGCTTGGAATTCACTAATCCATGTAATTTAGATCAGTTAAAAAGATATTTTGTGTAAATTGTAATCATTTGCATAATGTAAAACGAACTACATTAGACCTGATTCTCTTTGGAAAAAAGAAATTATATATCGGAGATATGTAGGCAGCCCTCTTTGGGCACGGTCTAAACATTAAAAAAGGCATTTCATAATTCTTTCTTCTTTGCCGATAATAAAAAAGAAAAAAAGAAAAGAAGACCCGCTAAGTCGAAAACCCGAAAGGGCGGCTTAGGCAAAAAACGGGTAGCTCGCTAAGTTGAAAACCCGAAAAGGCGGCTTAGGCAAAAGTTAGAGCTTAAATAAAGTTGGAAAATGCTTAGAAAGCTTAAAAGACAAAATGACAATCATAATTCAAGCAAGCAGTTCAAATCAAGCAGAAAGCAAAAAAGTCCAATAAGTAATAAGGTCTAAGCCAAAATCTCAAATAAAAAGCCAAAAAGGCAAAGCTACATCGAAAATCCAAAGCCAAAACAAAAGTAAAAAAAAAAAAAAATGATAAAGTCCAAAAGCCTGAAGGAGTCTAGGTGTCCTGTCTCCTCCGTGGAGCAGCATCCTCTGAGTCATCCTTAGTTGTTAAACTATGATCCACCTCGCTTGTCTTAGGAGTTAGCACAATCTCCTCCCCAGTCCCAGCCTCATCACCAGCATCAGTCCGAACCCAACCTTCCAGTGCACTCAGCAGTGCAGTCCTCCTTGGCCTCTTAATCGGTCAGACAGTGGCAATGAACCAGGTCCGATATTCAGAAGAAGTCTAAACACCGACAGGATTAGGTAAAGGCCTAACCATATGATGATCTCTGACCCAAGCCCTAAGGACGGCTCGAGTAACACCCGGGGTAATGGCAGAATCAGCTGAAATGTCATCCATAAGTGGAGCAGTCTGATCTATCCCAATCTGTCTCAAAACACGCGAAGCGCAGTACCAGGTATAATGGGTAAGTCCTAACAGGTAAACCCGTGTATGGCAAAAGCTAGCCTGGATAAAGCGGGTGATGTTGTACCAGGAGATGAACCACAGTATCTCATTTGGGCCTAGCTCAATCAACCATTAAGTCCATGCGTCAGTAGAAGGATGTGTGATCAGGATCCTCCGCATGCGATACTGAGAAGGGTTATAAGGAAGGGAAGTGGAGCAGTGACCACTCGAAGATGGTCTTTCAACCAAACCTGAGTAATGGATCCTTTCTATTATAAGGGAATGAGAAATAATACCAATATATGAAAAAAAAAGAGAGGGGGGAAAAAGGAAAATACCTGGAGAATAATGGGGGAAACGGTCCAGTCATCGAACCCTAAAGCAGCCCTGTCAAGGCTCCTAATAGTCTCGGCCAGCACAATGCCACCAATACAGCCCATATCCTCCATTTGTCGAACCATGGGGCAAAGACGCAAGTCCCCAAAGCCTGGGTCCTAGTTAAATAAAAAGCCGACCAATAAACAAAAAACTAGGGCCCGCATTCTTAGCCTCATCCGGCTAGGGTCTTCTGGGCAAGCCTCCGAAAATTCATCAATCAGGGGCAGCAGAATTGCCTTCTGGTCATCAACAATCATAGCCCTAGCTTGGGGTCGGCTGAACTGGAACAGGGTTTCAAATGACCTAACATACCCAATTTTTACCTCATGCTTGACCAAAGGGGCATTGGGGTCACACCCTATGACAGCACAAAACTCCTCAAAAAGAGGACACAGCTCCTCCATCATGGCCCCAAACCGGAAAACGTGAGCTTCAGGGTCCCAAAGTCTAATACAGGCCCGTAAAAAATCCCAATCAACTATTACACCCCTAAGAGTAATAACGGGGGAAAGACCATACCTCCCCAAATTGATATTTTCAACTTTGGAGAGACTCCTAGTCCAGCTGTGCATACTATGGTTGTAGAAGGGATTCATGTCCTTTTAATTATTCTTCTTTTTTTATTATTATTTATTATTTTCTAAAAAAAAAATATATAAAATAATGTAATAACAATAAAAAATAATAAAAAAAAAGAAGAAAGGAAGAGAAAAAAAACTGACCAGGTATTGGTGGCTTGAAGAAAGAGAGAATAAAAAAAAAAGGAGAAAAAGCAACTTTTATATAGAAAGACGTGCCCGAGGGCGACTGTACCCGCCCTCTGAGGCGGGCATATCCGCTTCGAGGGCGGGCACGCCCGCCCAGCCCAGGCAGGCATGACCGCTCTCAAGGGCGGGCTTGCCCGCCCAGCCCAGGCGGGCACGCCCGCCCAGAAGGGGCGGAAGCGCCCGCCCAGCAGGGCGGGTACACCCGCCCGGCCCTAAAAAAAAAAATAATAATAATTAATTTTATTTTTTTTTAGTACATAGAAAAATAGGTTGTTTTTTTTTTTCAATTCCTTTTTTTTTTAAAAAAAACAAGGGGGGGGGGGGAGAAATGTTTTATCTTTTTTTATATATATATAGTCATGCATACATATCTTTTCATTACTAACTGAGCGCAGGTACAAATAAAGTTCAGTACAGGAACATAGCCAAAGTTCAGAAATACAGCCGAGTTTCAAAAAAAAAAAATCCAAAGGAAAGCAGGAAAATCTAGCATCTATCCGTGGCGGGGCCTCCTACTCCTCTGATCATCGAAGGCCCGCAGAGTCCAGGCTGAAGTTAGTTCCTCCTGCATACCGAGAATTAGCTCCATCATTTGACTAACTAATCCGACGGGAACCTAAAAAAAAAAAAGAAAAAAAAAGAAAAAAAGATTTTTTTTTAAGTCAGTATCAAGGCTCTTATGAATCCTCTTTGGGAAAGTTTCATTAATCTGTACCTCAGTGATGTCATCAGGAGGAAGAGCTAGGCGATTCACACGCCCTAGAGAGACCTCCCGGAGAGACGAAGTGCCATCAGGAGTGTAATAGGGAATGCTGTATGGAAGGTGCAAATTGGCCAAGCCCGGATGAACTGGCCCGGCAGCTTCTAAAATAGCCTGAGGAACCCTGAAAGCACCAACCGAATGGCTAGGGCCAGCCCGAGACGGACCCTCCACCGGAGTGGAAGAAGAGGGACGGGTAGTAGGCCTCCTCCTTGGGGTCCTGGCCGAAGGGCCTGAAGCTCGAGAAGAACGAGTGCCAAGCGGCTGGGAAGGAGTCGACCTCGAAAGACTGTCAAGCTGAGATCCAATAGGCTGCATTAGAAACATCTGGCAAAATTCATCATAATCCCCACTCCGGATAAATTCCATATGCGGAATGCCCTCAGTATGGGCCTCGGTAAGAATCATCTGTTTGCCCGCTCGCATGTCCTCCGGAGGAGGATGAGGAACGGAGCGGCAGCCCCTAATTTGGAAGTCCACTCTCTCACCCAAATAATAGCGTCTCAAGACAGGATGAGACAGAACAACCCGCCGCCGAGACAAGGCCTCTGATCGCCGGAAATAAGGATCAGCCTCAATCAAACTTTGGAGTCGGGCGTTCATCGCCCCCGCCTCAACCTATGTGGGAGAAGTAAATGTGTTAATAAATCCTTTTTATTTTCACATACTCAAGGAGAACTAAAAGCACTCACCTGATCCATGGTACAAGTATCGAAGAAGGTCCGCAGGTCTCCTAAAGACTTCTTGCGTAGAACAGACCAGTGATTTGCTCGGTACCACCTCCAAGCCAAAGGTACCAGCCCTAATCCAAGATCAGTATGAGTTAGCTCTGGGCGGATGTAGGGAAAATACTCAAAAGCCCAAGTCTGCAAAACGAAAGAAGGGATCAGTGGAAAAAAAGAGACAACACAGAAAGGGAATATGTTCTTTACATTACCTCCCAGAAATAGTAGGTCCCGCTGAGCTTACAGTGGCCTCGACTCAGATCGCACATATCATCATACATGCGGCTCAGAATAGCACCGGCCCAATCATATTCAGTAAGATGGGCCAAATCCTCCAAACTCTTCAGAATAGAAGGGTTAAATTTCTCCTTCCTGTTAGACCAGAAGGTCGAGGCAAATAGCAGCAACAGAGTGAATCTAGCTACCTGAGTAGCCGTTAGCTCTCCCTGCCTGTATCTAGCATAAATGTCGGGGGCCTGAAGGGATAGCCAGTGTCTCGAAATACTCAGAACAGGGGCAGAAGAGTTAGGATTGACAATTCGGGGGAGGTCAATCCCTATCAGCTCCATCATCCGATCAGGGGTGACCTCAGTCCTCCAATCATCATATAGCTCGATCGGCCGAGTGCCAAAAGGAATCCCAGAGATCACCGAAAAGTCATCGGGGTCATCGTCATCTCACCCCAAGGGAAATGGAAAGTGTTGGTGGTGTCCCACCATCTCTCAGCCAGTGCACCCAGTAGGCTCTTGTAATTCTGCCTACCCAGCTCAAGATGTCTTAAAAAGTCCAGATGAGAGGGACTGATGATGGCTCCGACCGGGCTGTTATGGTCGAGTATGTCAATTGGGATCTCAGCAACAGAGGACTCGCCTACATCCAGCCTAATGTTTGGATCCTAAAAGGTAAAATGGCTTAAAATTATTCTTTAGTTCCTTACTAAGGATAATGTCTCAATTCTCCCCTAGCATGCATACTAATAAGACGGTAAGTGCAGAAAAATTTGTCTTCACAGTTCGGCCACAGAGGCCCAAGAAATCACGATTTGGCCTAAGGCCTGAAAAGTCACAGTCAGGTCACAGAGGCCCAAAATTTTTTTCACCATTTGGCCTAAGGCCCAAATAATAAATAAATGAGAGTGACAGGGGACTGACCTGGGCATAGACACCGGTGACGGAAGCATGAGTGTCGGCGTCTGCTGTCACACGAATTTCGTCAAGAGAAATCCCTAGGGATCCTAGAAAATCCTCATCGCTACTATGACTTGAAGAAGTCATTGCTAAAGGAAGGATGAGAGGATTTAAGGGAGATCTTTAGAGTAAAAGATAGAAATGAATGAGAAATGAAACTTTGAGCTATTTATAGAGGAAAAGGGCCAAAAGGCGGGTCTTCTGGACGCGTCTGTTTTTCGCCTCCAAAATTTGTGTTTCAGACAACCACCGATTCCCATAAATTATCTTTATGGTCGCCGATGGGGGGCAACTGTGAATACTCAAATTTTGAGGCTCAAAGAGCCAGTTTTCCCAAACTGCAAACAGTCCGGCCGGACCAAAGGCCATTCGGGAAGTTCACCGGAAGTATGCCAATATGGTACTTGAAATGTCCGGAAAATTACGAGGATCGCAGAACTGGTCCCGGAATATTTTTTGGAGGTCCGAAACTCCCGAAAAAGCCTCCGAAACAAAAAAAAAAAAAGAGAGCACGGGTCGATGTGCCCGCCCCACGCCCACCTTCAAGAGCGGGCACGCCCACCCTCAAGGGGGCGGGCATGACCGCCCTAGAGGGCGGGCACGCCCGTCCCATTGGGGCGGGCACGCCCGCCCTCGAGGGCTGGCACGCTCGCCCCCCTGAGGCGGGCACGCCCACCCTCAACAGGCAGCACGCCCACCCTCAAGGGCGGGCAGAACCGCCCTCGGGTTTCTTTTTTCCTATAAAATTGGCCCCGGGACCTCCGTTTTGACTCACTCAGTCTGTGTTGACAGACGCTCCTTCTCCCCTACGCTCCTTGCGATTCTTTACTGCTTTCTTGCATTTTAATTTAGTTTTATCGCTTTCTTGCTTTGTTAAGTGGTCACTAAAATTAAATTAATTAAAATTCCCTCAACGAGGAGCTTAACCTGGAGTTAAGAAGCGGTCGACGATTAAATCAGGTACGTAAGTTAAACTCTGCCTATTTAATTTTAGCACTTCATGCATGCTTCTCTTCTACTCCTAATAATTCTACAACTGCATAAATGCATTCATATCATCATATAGGCAAGTAAATTGCCTCAATTAAAATATGATTAAGCTAAATGCCCGGTTAATTAATAATCGTGGTATTAAAGCTTAAATCCGACAATATTGGCTTAAAATATCTAGTCTATCAATGGCTATGGTATGATTGCCTTTATTTCGAACAATTTTCGGCTTAAGTCCAATTAATCAATAATTGTGACTAAAAGGCCTTAATTAATCATGTTCTTTTGGCATTAAAATTGCCTACATTGCAGTTCATTTAATTACTTTAGGCAAACAAATCGCCTATAAGTGAGAATAACCAATTTTTTGGCAACAATTTGCCTAAATCAACCCATTTTTTTGGCTAAAAGTCTTAAATCAAGCATTTTGGCGACAATCGCCTAAATAATCAACTTTTTGGCAATAATTGCCTAAAATTAATCTTTTTGGCTAAAAGTCTTTGAAACAACACATTTTGGCTAAAAAGCCTTTAAATAACCAATCTTTTGGCAATCAGATTGCATAAATCACAAAACCTTTTGGCCAAAGGCCTTAATCAACATTTTTTTGGCAAACCAATAAGCCCAATCAACATTTTTGGCAAAATGCCTAAACAAAATGCACAAAGCATACACACACTCATGCATAAAGCATCCCCATTCAAAGCCCTCTAAAAGAGGCCTATCGAACTACGTCGACTTTGATCTTCCATTCAAACGGAAGTACGTAGGCACGTTTGGGATTTAACCCCGAGCGGCAAGTCGAAATCATCAAAGCACATTTCATTGGTCCAATTACATCATTTACCCTGCACAGCATTCATTCATCGGTTAGTTAATCAGCATGACATAGTCTCGGGATCCACCTCGGGTTCGCAGACCATGCCTTTAACATTGGGATAATTAATCTAGCATTTAGGTTAATTAAAATTGGAGTCACTTAGGGTTTTTCCTAGTGTACCCTAAGATAATTAAACAAGGTGGCGACTCACACATCACGTGCATTTTTTCCTTAGTCACATGCATCCATATGCATTTGATGTTTTGGGGAGGGGTTCACAGGCCGGTGCCGCCATGTCCGGTGGCCGGAGCCGCCGTGCTCGGCGACGGCCCCTTGGGCCTTTCACTCCAGAGGAGTTTTCAGGAGTTTCGGACCTCCGAAAAATATTCCGGGACCTGTTCCGCGATCCTCGCGACATTCCGGATGTTTTAAGTACCATATTGGCATACTTTCGATGAACTTCCAAAATGGCCTCCGGTCCTGCCGAACTGTTTGCAGTCCAGGAAAACAGGCACTGTAGCAAATTTACTATAGCAAAAGTCAAATTTACTGTAGCAAATTTTATTATTCGCAGTCCGGGAAAACTGGCTTTTTGAGCCTCAAAATTTGAGTATTCACATATGTAAGTTAGGATCCTCATTTGGTAATCCGTAAAACTGAACACTATTTTGGAGCATTTGTAATAAAGCCGGTTTAATCTCAAACTGGTTAGCATTTACCGATGGACGTACTACTCCCTTTTGTGAACCATTTAAACTTGGAGTCACAAAGTCCATTAACCTCTGTGGCGGATTTCCATCACCCATGATTCTTGAATTTCTTCTTTTCTTCTTCTTTTTTCGTTGTGAAAGAAATTGTTCAATCTCAGGTTGATAATCCTCCAATTCACTGTTTGAAGATCTGGTACTTGGCATATGAGTTATGTAAACTGTGTGTTCCTACAAAATTTTGAATCAACTATAAGTATGTATCTTAATTAAAATAAAATGCAAATCACATATAAGAATATTTCGTTAAATGACAGAACACCGTTCCCCGGCAACGGCGCCAAAAACTTGTTGCGTCTCTTTTGAGTTCCCGCAAGTATACGGATCGCAACGTAGTAATAAAAGATCGATCCCACGAAAAACGGGTTGAGTCCACTTGCTACTTTATTCTTATTGATGTGTTTACAGAAATAAATACAGAAGTGATTATTTTCTATTTATGCTAAGGATAATGTTTAATTAAATTAAAAGACAAGTGTACAGTCAAATACTTAGTATAATTAATCACAAAGACAAGTGTGTAGTAAAATACTTAGAATAATTAATCATGCACAGGGTTTTCTCTTTTCTATTCAAAAGCTTGTAATATACAATAAAGAATTCTTTAATTACATATGGTATAATTTAATTCAACTTTTCAGTATAGAATTATACTTTCTATTATATGTATTTCTACATATAACAAAATCCCTATCTTGTTGAATATTAAACCTAATTCTTATTCTTTGATTATTTCAATAAGACAGTTTTAACTTCAACAGAAATAAGTGAAATATTCATATGCAAATTCAATTCAATGAATTAAATCTCTTTGATCTTTACTAAACTATTTCCTTCTGAGAATATAATCTAGTAACTTTGATTAAACAAAGACCAAAAGATAACTTAAAGAATTTTTATTGAATACTACCAATTAAATATTGTTGCTTTACATAGAAGAGTTATGAAGAACAACATACAATAAGTCTATAAAATAAGAGAAAGAATGAATCTAACTCAAGCCTCCGGAGGGCGTCACACCTCGAGGAACTTCTTGGCACAATCAATAACAAGTGACTTTCGTCAATCTTGCTCTAAGTACTACTAACACACTTATCCTAATACAATCTAAGTGTTTTGTGAATCTAACTCTGAATAAGAATTAATTTTGTATCTCTCTGTCTCTCTTTTTTTTTCTTGCTTCACTTTGATTGCTATTTATAAAGGAGGAGAGTGATGGTGGTGTTGGTAGTGATTGGTTGGCCAAGAGGTGCTTGAGGTGACTTCTCTTGGGAGGAGTCCCGACCCTTGCATGGAAAGATATGATTCTCTGATGAAAAGGCAGCAATCACGTCTCCTGGAAATCTCGACTCGCGCTCGCGCTGGTGAAGGTCGCGCTCGCGACTTATGCTCCAAATGCTTCTGCCTTTCAAAAGTGATTCTCGCGCTCGCGCATCTTGAAGTCGCGCTCGCGACTTTTGCTGGCAAACCTTCTGCCTCTCAAAAGTGATTCTCGCGGCCGTGCAGATGGAAGGCGCGCTCGCGACTTTTGCTTCAATTGTTTCTGACTCTCAAATTTGCTTGTCGCGCCCGCGTAGGTTGATGTCGCGCTCGCGACTTTCTTTTTCTGGGTGTGGGTTGCGCGCGCGTCCTCTGGTAACGCTCGCGACTTGGGCGTTTTCCTTTGTTGCGACTTGCTTCGCGGCGCGAGGGCTGGATTAAGGATTCTTTCCATTTTTTAACTTGTTTTGGCCTTATTTTTGTATAGAACAAATCTTTGCTCCAACTGTTTTCCTGAAATTTACTTTGAAACAAAAACCACACGAACAAACGTAAAATGTACAAAAACAATCATGCATTCATGGAATTTATATCAAAATAACATAACAAGATTTGCCCGTTTTGCGAGGCTATCACCGCCCTTTCGGGTTTTCGACTTACCGGGTTTTTCTCTCTTTTTTTTCTTTTCTTTTTCTTTTTTTTTTTGGCAAAGAAGAATGAATTATGAAATGATTTTCTCATTAATGTTTAGACCGCGCCCAAAGAGGGTTGCCTACATATCTCCGATACATAATTTCTTTTTTTTCGAGGAGAATCAGGTCTAATGTAGCTCTTTTTTACATTATGCAATGCTTATTATACAAAATATCTTTTTAACTGATCTAAATTACATGGATTCGTGAATTCCAAACCATCCAAATCAGTCAAAATGACGGCTCCGCCAGACAGCATTCTCTTTAGAATGTAGGGCCCAGCCCAATAAGGACGGAACTTCCCACGTGGGTCTTTGACTGGTTGTCTAATTTCCTTCAAGACCAAACAACCTTCTTCCAATTTTCGGTCTTTGACCTTCTTATTAAAATGCCGTACATTCTTCTCTGGTAAACTTGAGTTTGGTGGATCGCTTGTAACTTTTTCTCATCAATACCCAGGAGTTGGAGGTGGTAATTCTGGACCCAATCTGCTTCGCTGATCTGGCTTTCCCAGATAATCCTTGCCGACTGAACTTCCAGCTCAATAGGCAATACTGCTTCCATACCATACACTAAGAAATACGGGGTTGCCCTAGTAGGCGTTCTGATTGAAGTCCTGTATCCTCATAAGGCATTTGGTAATTGTTCATGCCAAGCTTTATGCTTTTGAACTGTCTTTTGTAAAATGACCTTTATAGCCTTATTTGCAGCCTCCACAGTCCCATTTGTTTGTGGCCGATAGGGTGAAGACTTGTGATGCTGAATCTTCTTTTGCTTCAGCAGGTCAGAAAATTCACTTTGAAAGTGGGACCCGTTATCAGTAATGATCTCGAATGGCATTCCGTATCGACAAAGGATGTTAGTACGAACGAACTGTGCTGCCTTCTTGGCATTCAAGACCGAATAGGAGGCTGCCTCAATCCACTTAGTGAAATAATCAACAGTGACCAGGATAAATTGATGACCATTGGAAGCCTTTGGGTGGATTTTTCCGATCACGTCTATGCCCCAAGTTGCGAAAGGCCATGGTGAAGCAATAGGATTCAAATTGACCGGAGGCTGTCTTTGCAGCTTAGCAAAAATTTGACACTCATGGCACTTCTGCGCGTGCCTCACGCAATCTGCATTCATGGTTGACCAGTAATAACCCAGGTTCATGATTTTCCGAGCCAAGGCTATCCCGTGCATGTGTGGACTAGACTCCCTATTATGTAAGGAATCCATGATGGTTTGAGCTTCTCCCTCATCAACGCACCTTAGGTGCAGGCCATTCCAACTTCTTTTATACAGAACTCCCCCAGTAAGGAAATATCCGGATGCTAACTGTCTCAATGTCCGTTGATCAGTCTTGGCGGATCCCTCCGGGTAGGCTTCATTCTGAAGATAATTCTGTATATCCCAATACCAGGGCTTGTCATTCGCCAAATTCATGATATGTGCTGGCTGTTTCTGTAGCCGAACTGTCAGAGGTCGAATGACTTGGTCTCCCCCTACATTAACCATGGAAGCTAAAGTAGCCAGAGCATCAGCAAACTGATTTTTGGCTCACGGCAAGTAGTGGAAGGATAAATCCTCAAATTGCTGAACCAATTCGTCCAAGCGTTGTAAGTAAGGAACCAAACGCTCTTCTTTAATTTTCCATTTTCTCAAAGCTTGGGAGACTATTAAATTAGAATCCCCAAAAACCTTGAGGACCTTTATTTCCTTTTCCAGGGCTGCTTCTAACCCCTTTATGCAAGCGTCATACTCAGCTTCATTGTTGGTGCAGTCGAAATCTAATTTGACTGCGATTGGGACGTATTCTCCACAAGGAGTTTTGAATATGACTCCAACCCCATTTCCATGGTAGTTTGAAGCTCCATCGAAGTACATTTCCCAGACTTCACTTTCCAAGCATAACAAGTCTTCATCAGGAAATTCTACCTCCGGCATTTGGTCTTCGACCGGTAATTCTGCTAATTGATCAGCCAAGGCTCCGCCTTTCACTGCCTTCCGTTGTACAAATTTTAAATCATAGGCTGCAAGCACCGACACCCACTTAGCCATCTTACTGTCAAGAACCGGCCTCTCCATAAGGAATTTCAAGGGGTTCGATTCAGAAATAACATATGTGGTGTAGGACGAGAGGTAGTGCTGCAGCTTAGTACAAGCCCAAACTAGAGCCAGACACAACTTCTCTATCTTATTGTATTTTAGCTCGTAGTCTAGCATCCTTTTGCTGAGGTAATACACGGCATTTTCTACCCTTGTATCTTTTGCTTGTTGAGCTAGCATTGCACCCATCGCTTCTTCTGTCACTGATAGGTACAATAGCAAAGGCTTTCCTAGCCTTGGTGGCTGTAAAACTGGCGGGGATAACAGATATTGCTTGACTTGGTCGAAAGCTTTCTGACAATCCTCATTCCATTTGATGGCTACTCCTTTCCTGAGTAATTTGAAAATCGGACCACAAGTATTGGCCAATTGATTGATGAACCGGCTGATGTACTGTAGCCTTCCCAGGAAACCCCGAACTTCTTTTTCCATCTTCGGTGCTGGTATTTCCAGAATGGCTTTGGCTTTTGAAGGGTCAATCTCTATGCCCTTCCGACTGACCATATGCCCCAGAAATACTCCAGATGTAGCTCTAAACAGACATTTCGCCGGGTTGAGCTTTAAATTGTACTTTCGAAGTCTAAGGAAGAACTTCTCAAGTGCTGTTGTATGTTCTTTAGCTGTTTTTGATTTAACAACCATATTGTCCATATACACTTCTACTTCTTTGTGAATCATGTCATGGAAGATGGTCGTTGCCATTCTTTGATAGGTTGCCTCGGCATTTTTGAGCCCAAAAGGCATAACCCTGTAGCAGTAGATTCCCCACTCCGTGATGAATGTCGTTTTCTCTTTGTCTGGCAAATGCATCATTATTTGATTGTATCCGACAGCAAGATCGGTGAAGGAGACCATCTCGTGTCCAGCCATTCGGTCCACCAACAAGTCAATATGCGACAGGGGGAAGTCGTCCTTCGGACATGCTTTATTCAAATCCCGGTAATCCACACACATTCTAACTTTGCCATCTTTCTTCGGCACCGGCACAATATTCGCTAACCACGTTGGGTAGGCAATGGGTTCTATGAACTTATTCTCTAGTTGCTTGGCTACTTCCTCCTTGATTTTCAAGGACCATTCTGTTTTCAGCCTTCTTAGCTTCTGTATTACCGGCTTAGCCTCAGGGTATACTGGAATCTTGTGCACCGCTATTGCCGGGTCAATTCCCATGACGTCACTTGCCTTCCACATCAAGCAATCGGCAAACTTCTTCAAGCATTCAATGACCTGTTCTCTGTTCACACAGTCAGATGCAATGTATGTATGTTCATTTTCTTCTTTGCCAATTATTATTTTTTCTTTTTCATTTTTTATTTCGTTTATTTGATTTTCATTATTTTTGCTTGGAAATGCTTGGAAAGATAGACACGCGGGGTAGCCAATAATTTGCAAGCTCTTATTGATTAGGACGGAATCGTCCTCAAAAATTACATCAAATTTGAAGTCTGGATTTTCTAAATCCGACACGGACGACTCAGAACTGGAACTAGACTCTGACTCGGTTTCAGACTCGGGGTCAGACTCAGACTAAGTACAGGACTTGATTACAGACTTTAACTCTAGGTTTGACTCGGGAGGGGGTTTATCAGCAGCGCGCTCCTCCTCGGCGTACCAGTTTGTGAGAGGCCCTTTGTACGGCTTAATTAGGCTCAGCAGGTCTTGGTGCCCATCATTTCCTGTAATGACCGCAACCTCGTCAAAGAGACTGGGCTACATGAAGTCTTCCACTTCCAGTTCAGTTATTGTTTTGGGCTTGTTGCCCCAGACATTAGAAAATATTTCTAACCCAGGCAGCATCTTCTTAGCAGTCGGGCAGTAAAATGGTTCTTGGAAGCCACGATAAGGAATCGTTTCTCCCGGTTTGTAGAAGTGACCATTCAAAGTCAAAAAGTATGGCCGCATCTGTGTCTTTCTCCTTCTTCTCCTGGTCCTTCTAGCCAGGTCTTCATCAGTGGGCTCATATCCTAGCCCAAAAATCCCTTTATTCACTGGACATTCCCAAGCTTGCAGTGCGGGGTATGTCTTTCCGGACCTTGCCATAACCATTCCCGACAGGTAGGACATTTTCAGCATCGAAGGCACTATGCAGTTTATTTGCATCGTCCCGAAATCAAAGAGAATTCGAGAGTTTGCAGTTTTTCCCTCTATGCACTGTACTGTGTCATATTGAAATCCTGAGAGGGGCAGGTTGGCATTCTCAGGGTTGACCTGAAAGAGAGGCTGGCCCTTTGTCTTCTCCAGTTGGCTCATAAGGTTTTGGATGTCAGGGATTGATGCCATTGATGTAGGTGGGGTTGTTGGAGTTGTAGGTGAAGCTGGTGTAGCTGGTGAAGCTGGTGATGTTGGGGATGGTACTGTAGGTGTGACTGGCACTGATGTTGGCACTTGAACAGTGGGTAAGTATAAGGGTAATTGGATTAGGGTATAGTGGTTCGTGTATCAGGGTAGGTGATGTGAGGTAGATCGACTCTTTGTCCAACTGTGTATGACTAAAAAAAAACAAAAGAATGTTTTGTGTTCTTTTTGTGTTTATTCAATGTTTATGATATGTCGTGAATGCGCACAACAACACGTCATAATCCGTTTTAATGAGATGCTTCAAGCATTGGGTACATACAGCCCTAAAGGATAGGTACTATAGGCTATGACACAAATAGAAAATTGGCTTATTAAGGGACCCTTGAACCTTGAGCATGGATATACCTAACCACATGTGAAACAAGGAGTTTTGCATGGGTCCGACAGTACGCATACTCATGGGCCACCCCCAAAAGGATTAGGGATGGTTTGCGGTAACAGGGAGGACGCTTTGGCTGTCCGTCGACATAATCAAAGAGACCTGCCGATCAGCGCTAGTTGCTATCCAGACTCAGAAATTTGAACAGAAGAGAAGAAATTCATTTGAAATTCGTTTTTTATGCAATGGAGAAAAGGATTCTCAATTCGTGCAAATAAATAAACAAATTTAAATGTTTTAATTAAATTTTACAATTAAGTCCGAAATTCCTTATCAAGCATTCTTAAAGAAAGAACACTTGATTCGTGTTAGAGTACCTTGCAAAACAAAGCACAACAAAATAATACCCTAAAGAAGGGCAGGTTAGTTGATGCAGCAATTGTAGTCCACTTTATGCAAAATGATTACATGTCCCCAGCAAAGTCGCCAAACTGTGAACCCCTCCCCCAAAAATAGGGCATAAAATGAATATGACAAAGGGTAGAAATGCACGTGAATGTGTGAGTCGTCACCTTGTTTAATTATTTTAGGGTAAACTAGGAAAAAACCCTAAGTTGACTCCAATTTTAATTAACTTACTTACTAGATTAATTATCCCAATGTTTAAGGCATAGTTTGCGAACCCGAGGTGGATCGCGAGACCATGTCATGTTGATGAACTAACCAATGAATGAATGCTTTGCAAGGTACATGATGTAATTGGACCAATGAAATGTTTAAGTGATTTCGACTTGCCGCTCGGGGTTAAATCCCAAACGTGCCTACGTACTTCCGTTTGAATGGAAGATCAAAGTCGACGTAGTTCGATAGGCCTTTTTTAAAGGGCTTTGAATGGGTATGCTTCGTGCATTTTGTTTAGGCATTTTGCCAAAGAACTGATTGATTTGATTAGGCGTTTGTTGCCAAAAGTGTTGATTTAAGGCTTTTAGCCAAAAAGATTGATTTAGGCAATTTTGTTGCCAAACGTTGATGTGATTTAGGCGATTTGTTTGCTAAAAGTGATTATTTGAAGGCTTCTAGCCAAAATGGGTTGATTTAGGCAATTTGTTTGCCAAAAGTGTTGATTGGGCGATTGTCGCCAAAATTAATTGATTGGGCAATTTATTGCCAAAAATTGATATTTGGGCTTTTTGTCGCCAAAATGGTTGATTAGGCAACTTATTGCCAAAAATTGATGTTTGGGCTTTTTGTTGCCAAAATGGTTGATTTAGGCAATTTGTTTGCCAAGAGTGTTGATTAGGCGATTGTCGCCAAAATTAATTGATTGGACAATTTATTGCCAAAAATTGATATTTGGGCTTTTTGTCGCCAAAATGGTTGATTGGGCAATTTATTGCCAAAAATTGATGTTTGGGCTTCTTATTGCCAAAATGGTTGATTGGGCAATCTATTGCCAAAAATTGATGTTTGGGCTTTTTGTTGCCAAAATGGTTGATTTAGGCAATTTGTTGCCAAAGATTGGTTAGGCGATTTGTCGCCAAAATGATTAAGGGCACTTGTGCCAAAGGGGCTTTGTTGGGCGATTTGTCGCCAAAAAGGTGGTTATTTGAATTATAGGCAATTTGTTGCCAAAAACGTGATTGATTAGGCTTTTAGCCACAATTATTGATTAATTGGACTTAAGCCGGACTGTTCGAAATAAAGGCGATTATACCGTAGTCATTAATTGACCAGATACTTTAGCCAATATTGTCGGATTTAGGCTTTAACACCACGATTATTAATTAACCGGGCATTTAAGCTTAATCATATTTAATTGAGGCAGTTTATTTGCCAAATTAATGACGTGAATGCATTTATGCAGCAGTTTAATTCAGAATTGGAGTAGAAGAGAATATGCACAAAATGATGAAATTAAATGGGCAGAGTTTCGTTATTACCTGAGTTAATCAGCGGCCGCTTCTTAGCTTCAGCTTGAAAATTCCAGATTAAGCTTATCGTTTGGGGAATATTTAATTAAAATTAATTTAATTAAGTGACCAAATATCACAACAGCAGAGTAATAAAAGCCTACACTAAATGCAGAAAAGTAGTAAAAGAACCGCAAGGAGCGTAGGGGAGAAGAGAGCGTCCGTCAATACAGACCGAGTGAGTAAAACTGTTGATTCGGGGCTGTATTTATAGGGAAAAACAGGCTGGAGGGCGGGCGCTACCGCCGTGGACGGCGGGCGCTCCCGCCGTGGCCTGTCCACTCGTTAGTGTTTCGTTCCAAAGGCTTTTTCAGGAGTTCCGTACCTCCAAAAAATATTCCGGGACCAGTTCCGCGATCCTCGTAATTTTCCGGACGTTTCAAGTGCCATATTGGCATACTTTCGGTTAACTTTTCCGAATGGCCTCCGGTCCGGCCGGACTGTTTGCAGTCCGGGAAAACAGGCTTTTTGAGCCTCAAAATTTGAGTATTCACACAGGTCCGTTATGGATCTACTGGCTGCGTGACGCAACTGCTCTGGTCCGTGCCTACTTTTCAAACAACTTATTTACATTATTCTTTTATTTAAACATGCTTTAATAAAATCTAAAAACAACCAAGAGTGAACAGAATACCGTTTAACTAAGATTAGACTACTAAAACGATAACAAAATAAACAATACTAAATAAAAATACAAAGAGAGGTTTAAAAGCGTTACCTAACTCTTAGACTGAGGATTGTAAACAGCTTAAACGCCTTAGAGAATGAGGATTAATGGATTCTAGAAGCTCTGTCCACAAGGATTTAAACGCTCACCTTTTTCTCTCTTGCTTTTTCTTCTTTTATGATTTTCGTTTTAACCTAATTGATGTCTAATAGCTGTTTTTCTTCAAGGGAACTCAGAAGAGTTTCTGGAGAAAAACTTAGCCACAAGTGTATTTTTTTGTCGCCCTAACCACCAGTCCCGAATAAGAGATAAAACGATGAATTTATAGAAGTAGGGCAACAGAGGATAGCTGCGTTACGCACCTTACAGCTGCGTGATGGATCCGATAGCTGCGTGATGCAGCTCACTTTCTGGACCGTTGCCACGTACTCAGACAGAATGAAAAACCATTATGTCGGTATTCACGGTGACGTCATCTTGATTGGAGTTACGTGACGCAACCGACAGTGCCGTCACGCACCTAATAGCTGCGTGACGCAACTCTTATGCAATCCAAACACATTTAAATTTGTCTAATTTAAATCATTGGATTAAAATACTTCTGGATAGTAATAACCCTTCATTCCGCATCCTCGTATCCTCATTGAGTTAGGTGAGGGCATAAAGACACGCGTCAACAGTTTGCCCCCCACTTTATCATTAATTGTGTCAACAATTGATGTTAAAGTGTCCTACTCACGCGCCTTCAATCTTAGGTTGAATCTGGTCCCGTCCAAAGCTCAGTGTAATCGGCTTTAGAGGGTTTGGTGGTGTCCAAAGCTCGGTGTAATCGACTTTGTTGTTCACCTCTACAGCTCAGTGTAGTCGGCTTTGTGGTTCACCTCCTCAGCTCAGTGTAATCGGCTTTAGAGGGTTTGATGATGTCCAAAGCTCGGTGTAATCGGCTTTGTTGTTCACCTCCTCAGCTCAGTGTAATCGGCTTTAGAGGGTTTGAAAAGAGTCCAAAGCTCGGTGTAGTCGGCTTTGTGGTTCACCTCCTCAGCTCAGTGTAATCGGCTTTAGAGGGTTTGAAAAGAGTCCAAAGCTTGGTGTAGTTAGCTTTGTGGTTCTCCTTCTCAGCTCAGTGTAATCGGCTTTAGAGGGTTTGATGGTGTCCAAAGCTCGGAGTAATCGGCTTTGTTGCTCACCTCCTCAGCTCAGTGTAATCGGCTTTAGAGGGTTTGATGATGTCCAAAGCTCAGTGTAATTGGCTTTGTTGTTCACCTCCTCAGCTCGGTGTAATCGGCTCTAGAGGGTTTGATGATGTCCAAAGCTCGGTGTAATCGGCTTTGTTTTTCACCTCCTCAGCTCAGTGTAATCGGCTTTAGAGGTTTGACCTGAAAAAGTTTCAAGAAGAAAGAGCAATATCTGTGCACAAACAGATCTTGCCTTTGTTAAATATTGGAGCATCACATGCTCCCATGCATGAATAATCATGAATTGCGAAATTCGAAGTTTTGCATCAGGGCAAAAGATTTTACTTTTGCCCCCAGTCCGGAATTTCGACTTGGGACCAAAAATATTATCTTTTAAGCAAACCTTGAAAATTTTATTTTTTTATTATTTTTATTGCAAAATTTGTTTGAAATTTTAGCAAAAATTTAGGCAAAAATTTTGTTAAATTTTCCTAGTCTTAAATTTTCAGGTATAGCCTTCCTGATGCGGTGTTGAAAGAAAACTTACCTGAGGGTAATTTGGTGATTTTGATGATTTTACCCCCTGTGTGGCGAGTAGACGGAATTATTGAAGTATACGAGCTGCACACTGACTCCAAATTGCTTAAAGAAGCCGATTTGGGCTTGGTTGGGTCCTTGGTAGGCTTGGGCCCATTAGCCCCTTCTTATTATAAATAAGCTTTTCACCTTTCATTTTTCACTTTTACACTTTCAAACTTTCCAAAACTCTCTGAACCTTAGATAATATGGCCCATCTTCCCGAGATTCCTGCTTCCGCTTACACACACGAGATGGATATTCTGGGGGTGATCCCGAACATCTCGGTCTTCGAGGGCGATCGGGTTCTCGTAAGCCGTAACGCCCTTACACCTGGGACGCGACCTCTTCAGCTTCTTCCGGCACCGGGCTCGGACTTCCTGTGAACCCCTACCCCAAATATCATAGGCATATGAATGCATGTGACTAAGGGCAGAAATGCACGTGAGTGTGTGAGTCGCCACCTTGTTTAATTATTTTAGGGTAAACTAGGAAAAAACCCTAAGTGACTCCAATTTTAATTAACCTAAATGCTAGATTAACTAACCCAATGTTAAGGCCTGGTTTGCGAACCCGAGGTGGATCCCGAGACTATGTCATGCTAATGAACTAACCAAAACAATGAATGCTTTGCAGGGTAAATGATGCAGTTGGACCAATGACAGTGTTTATGTGATTTTGACTTGCCGCTCAGGGTTAAATCCCAAACGTGCCTACATACTTCCGTTTGAATGGAAGATCAAAGTCAACGTAGTTCGATAGGCCTCTTTTAGAGGGCTTTGAATGGGGATGCTTTATACATGAGTGTGTGTATGCTTTGTGCATTTTGTTTAGGCATTTTGCCAAAGACTTGATTGATTTTTAGGCATTTGATGCCAAAAATGTTGATTTTAATGGCTTTTAGCCAAAAAGTTTGATTTAGGCAATTGTTGCCAAAAATGTTGTGATTTAGGCGATTGTCGCCAAAATTGATTGATTTCAAGGCTTTTAGCCAAAAGTTTGATTAATTTAAAGGCTTTTTGCCAAAAAAGGTTGATTTAAGCGATTTGTCGCTGAAAGTAGTTAATCTAGTTTATAGGCAATGTGTTTGCCAAAAATTGATTAACTGGATTGTAATGTAGGCAATTTTATTGCCAAGAAAAACGTGTTTGAATTAAGGCCTTTTAGTCACAATTATTGATTAATTGGACTTAAGCCGAATTTGTTCGAAATAAAGGCAATTTCACCATAGTTATTGATTAACTAGGCTTTTTTTAGCCAATATTGTCGGATTTAAGCTTAACACCACGATTATTGATTAACTGGGCGTTTAGCCTAAATTTATTTAATTGAGGCAGTTTGTTTGCCTAATGATAACATGGATGCATTTATGCAGTTGTAGAGTTATTAGGAGTAGAAGAGAAGCATGCATGAAGTGCTAAAATTAAATAGGCAGAGTTTAGTTCATGTACCTGATTTAATCGTCAACCGCTTCTTAACTCCAGGTTAAGCTCCTCGTTAAGGGAAAATTAATTAATTCGATTTTAATGACCACTTAACAAAGCAAGAAAGCAATTAAAGCTAAACTAAAATGCAGAAAAGCAGTAAAGAATCGCAAGGAGCGTAGGGGAGAACGAGCGTCCGTCAACACAGACTGAGTGAGTTGAAAGGTCACACCGGGCCTGTATTTATAGGCAAAAACGGACTGTTTCGGCGGCTGGGCCGCCGGGTTGGGCGGCCGGGTCGCCTGATCTCGGCGGCCAGGCCGCCTGATCTCGGCGGCCGGGCCGCCGGGGCCGGTGACCTCGGCGCCGGGTCCGGCGGCCCGAGCCACTGAGGTAGGTGGTTCTGCTATTTTTTCATTTCGGATGCTTTTTCGGGAGTTTCGGACCTCCAAAAAATATTCCGGGGACCAGTTCCGCGATCCTCGTGATGTCCCGGACGTTTCAAGTACCATATTAGCATACTTTCGGTGAACTCTCCGAATGGCCTCCGGCGCGGCCGGTGCTATTCTGAGCCGCATGTATGACGATATGTGCGACCTGAGTCGAGGTCACTGCAAACTCAGCGGGACCTACTATTTTTGGGAGGTAATGTAAAGAACATTCTTCTTTTCTGTGTTTTACTGTTCGTCTTGATTTTCTTTTCCACTGATTCTCTCTTTTTTTTTTTCCCCGCAGACTTGGGCATTCGAGTACTTTCCTTACACTCGCCCAGAGCTGCTTCAGACTGATCTCGGATCAGGGTTGGCGCCTTTGGCTTGGAGATGGTACAAATCAAACCTTCATATCGTTCGGTGCAAGAAATCGCTGAAGGAGCTGAGAACCTTTTTTGATACTTGCCCTCTGGAACAGGTATGTGCTTAGTAACTCTTAGATATGTTAAATAAAAAGGATTAATTAACATATTTGCATCTTTTTATAGGCTGAAGTGGGGCCAATGACTGCCCGTCTACAGAGCTGGATTCAGGCTGATCCTGATTTCCAGCGGTCAGACGCCTTGTCTCGGCAGAGGGTGGTCCTGTCGCACCCCATCCTGCGGCTATATTATTTGGGCGAGAGGGTGGACATTCAGATAGGAGGTTGCCGGACTGTCCCTTTTTCCCCTCCTGAGGACATGAGAGCAGGTAGGCAGATGGTACTCACTGCTGCTCATACTGAAGGTATTCCACATGTGGAGCTCCTTATGGGAGGAGATTACGATGAGTTCTGCGGAATCTCTTTGATGCCGCCCATTGGATCTCGGCTTGATAATTTCCAGGGGCCGGTTCCTTCTCAGCCACTTGGCACCCGTTCTTCTCGGGTTTTGGGTCCCTCGACTAGGACTCCAAGGAGGAGGCCCATGACTGATCCCACTTCTTCCACTCCGGTTGGGGGTCCGTCGCAGGCCGGGCCTAGCCGATCGACAGGTCCTTTCAGGGCTCCCCGGGCTATTTTGGAGGCTACCGGGCCACTTCACCCAGACCTGGCCAATCTACGTCTACCATACAGTATTTCTTACTTTGTCCCTGACAGCCCTCCTGCTCTTCGAGAAGTCTCCCTGGAGGGTGTGGATCGCCCGACTCTTCCTTCCGAGGACATCACTGAGGTAAAGCCTGACACATCTCTCTCACAAAAAGGATTCATAAGAGATTTGAGATTGACTTGTATTTTCCTTTGTATAATTTCCAGGTTCCTGTCGGGTTGGTCACTCAGATGATGGAGCTGGTTCTCGGGATGCAGCAAGAACTAGCTGTGGCCTGGACTCAGATAGCCTTTGATGATCAGAGGAGGAGGAGGCCCCGCCGCTGATAGTTGCTAGATTTTCCAGCTTTCCTTTGTTTTTCTCTTACTGTATTTTCTATACTGAACTTTATTTGTACCTGCACTTTGGTTAGTACTGAAAATATGTATGCATGGTTATCAAATATGAAAGAAAATAGGATTTTGTTTCCGCCCATTTTATGGAAAATATATTTTTTTTGAAAAGAACATTTTTTCCTTTTTTTTTTTGGCACTGGAAATTATATACATATATATATGTATGTAAAAACTTTTTTTTTTTTTTTTGGCGGTGGCCGCCGGCTCTGGCGGCTGGGCCGCCTGTGGGCGTGCTTTTTCTCTATAAAAGCTGCCTTTGGACCTTTTCTTCTTTCACTCACCTGTTTTCTCGAAAATTGTGCCAAAAAAAACAGTTCCCAGTCAGTTTCTTCTCTCTTCTTTTTTTTTCTATTTTTTTTCTATTATATTTATTTATTTTATTTTATTTTATTTTATTATTTTTTTTAAAACAAAAAGAGGAAAAAAAGAAATAAAATAAACAAAAAAAACAATGAATCCCTTCTACAACCATAGCATGCACAGCTGGACTAGGAGTCTCCCCAAAGTTGAAAAGATCAATTTGGGGAGGTACGGTCTTTCTCCTGTTATTACTCTTAGGGGTGTAATAGTTGATTGGGATTTTTTACGGGCCTGTATTAGACTTTGGGACCCTGAAGCCCACGTTTTTCGGTTTGGGGCCATGATGGAGGAGATGTGCCCTCTTTTTGAGGAGTTTTGTGCTATTATAGGGTGTGACCCCAATGCCCCTTCGGTCAAGCATGAGGTAAAAATCGGGTATGTTAGGTCGTTTGAAACCCTGTTTCAGTTCAGCCGACCCCAAGCTAGGGCTATGATCGTTGATGACCAGAAAGCAATCTTGCTGCCCCTGATTGATGAAATCTCAGAGGCTTGCCCAGACGACCCAGACCGGATGAGGCTGAGGATGCGGGCCTTGGTTTTCTGTTTATTGGCTGGCTTCTTGTTTAACCAGGACCCAGGCTTTGGGGATTTGCGTCTTTGCCCCATGGTTCGGCAAATGGAGGATATAGGCTGCATTGGCGGCATTGTGCTGGCTGAGACTATTAGGAGTCTTGACAGGGCTGCTTTAGGGTTCGATGACTGGACAGTCTCTGCCATCATTCTCCAGGTATTTCCCCTTGTTATCTTTCCTCATTTTCATCTCTTTTTTTTTTTTACTTTCTTTCCTTGTAATAGAAAGGATCCATTATTCAGGTCTGGTTGAAGGACCACCTTCAAGTGGTTGTTACTCCTACTCTCTTGCCCTATAATCCCACTCAGTATCGTATGCAGAGGATTTTGATCACACACCCATCTACTAATGCATGGACTTCATGGCTGATTGAGTTGGGTCCAAATGAGATACTGTGGTTCATCTCCTGGTACAACATCACCTGCTTTATTCAGGTCAGCTTTCGTCATTCTCAGGTTTACCTTTTAGGCCTCACACACTGTACTTGGTACTGTGCTTCGCGTGTTTTGAGGCAAACGGGGATAGACCAGACTGTTCCGATTATGGATGACTTTTCAGCTGATTCAGCCATTACCCTGGGCGTTACCCGAGCCGTCCTTAGGGCTTGGGTTAGAGATCATCGTATGGTTAGGCCTTTACCTAATCCTACCAGTGTTCAGACTTCTCCTGAGTATCAGGCTTGGTTCATTACTGCTGTCTGGCCTATTGAGAGACCAAGGAGGACTGCACTGCTGAGTGTACTCGAAGGTTGGGTTCAGGCTGACGCTGATGATGAGGTTGGGACTGGTGAGGAGATGGTGCTGGCTCCTCGGACAGGCGAGGTTGGATAGAGTTTAACAGCTAGGGATGACTCAGAGGATGTTGCTCCACGGAGGAGACGGGACACCTAGACTCCTATGGGCTTTTTGGACTTTATTGTTGTTTTTTTGACTTTTGTTTTGGCTTTGGATTTTAGATGTTTTGCCTTTTTGGCTTTTTATTTGAGACTCTGGTTTAGACTTTATTATTTATTTGGACTTTTTGCTTTCCGCCTGACTTTGGGCTGCTATTGGAATGAGATTTGACTTTTTAGCTTAAATTGGGAATATCATTTAACTTTCCAAGCATTTTCCAACTTTATTCATTCAAGCTCTGATTTTTGCCTAAGCCGCCCTTTTCGGGTTTTCGACTTAACGAGCTACCCATTTTTGCCTAAGCCGCCCTTTTTGGGTTTTCAGCTTAGCGGGCCCCTACTTTTGCCTAAGCCGCCCTTTCGGGTTTTCGACTTAGCGGGTTTTTTCTTTCTTTTTTTTCTCTTTTTTTTCTCTTTCTTTTTTTTTTATTTTTTATTATGAAATGATTTTTTTATTAATGTTTAGACCGCGCCCAATGAGGGCTGCCTACATATCTCCGATATATAATTTCTTTTTTCCAAGGAGAATCAGGTCTAATGTAGCTCTTTTTACATTATGCAAATGATTACAATTACACAAAATATCTTTTTAACTGATCCAAATTACATGGATTTGTGAATTCCAAACCATCCAAATCAGTCAAAATAACGGCTCCGCCAGACAGTATCTTCTTCAACACATAGGGTCTAGCCCAATGAGGACGAAACTTCCCACATGGGTCTATGATTGGCTGTCTAATTTCCTTCAAGACCAAGCAACCTTCTTCCAGTTTCCGGTCTTTGACCTTCTTATTAAAATGCCGCGCCATTCTCCTTTGATAAACTTGAGTTTGGTGGATTGCTCGCAGTCGCTTTTCATCCATACCCAAGAGTTGCAAATGATAATTCTCAGCCCAATCTGCTTCGCTGATCTGGCTTTCCCGGATAATTCTCGCCGACTGAACTTCCAGCTCAATAGGCAACACTGCTTCCATACCATATACTAAGGAATACGGGGTTGCCCCAGTAGGCGTTCTAATTGAAGTTCTGTATCCCCATAAGGCATTTGGTAATTGTTCGTGCCAAGCTCTATGCTTTTGAACCGTCTTCTGCAAAATGACTTTTATAGCCTTGTTTGCAGCCTCTATCGCCCCATTTGTTTGTGGACGATAGGGTGAAGACTTGTGGTGCTGAATTTTCTTTCGCTTCAGTAGGTCCGAAAATTCGCTTTGAAAATGAGACCCGTTATCAGTAATGATCTCGAATGGCGTTCCATACCGACAAAGGATGTTGGTACGAATGAATTGTGCTGCCTTCTTGGCATTTAAGATTGAATAAGAAGCTACCTCAATCCACTTAGTGAAATAATCAACAGCGACCAGGATGAATTGATGGCCATTGGAAGCCTTTGGATGGATCTTTCCGATCACGTCTATGCCCCAAGTTGCGAATGGCCATGGTGAAGCAATGGGATTTAGATTGACCGGAGGCTGTCTTTACAGCTTGGCGAAAATTTGACACTTATGGCACTTCTGCGCGTGCCTCACGCAATCTGTATTCATGGTTGACCAGTAATAACCCAGGTTCATAATTTTTCGAGCCAGAGCTATCCCGTGCATGTGTGGACCGGACTCCCCATTATGTAAGGAATCCATGATGGCTTGAGCTTCTCCCTCATCAACGCACCTTAGGTGCAAGCCATTCCAACTTCTCTTATACAGAACTCCCCCAGTAAGGAAATATCTAGATGCTAACTGTCTCAATGTCCGTTGATCAGTCTTGCTGGACCCCTCCGGGTAGGCTTCATACTGAAGATAATTCTGTATATCCTAAAACCAGGGCTTGTCATCGACTAGATTCATGACATGTGCTGGCTGTTTCTGGAGCTGAATTGTCAGAGGTTTAATGACTTGGTCCCCCCTACATTAACCATGGAGGCTAAGGTAGCCAGAGCATCAGCAAACTGATTTTTGGCTCGCGGCAAGTAATGGAAGGATAATTCTTCAAACTGTTGAGCTAATTCATCCAAGCGTTGCAGGTAAGGAACCAAACGCTCTTCCTTAATTTTCCATTTCCTTAGAGCTTGAGAGACTATCAGATTGGAATCTCCGAAAACCCTAAGGACTTTTATCTCTTTTTCCAGGGCTGCCTCTAACCCCTTTATGCAATCTTCATACTCAGCTTCATTGTTGGTGCAGTCGAAATCTAGTTTAACTGCGATTGGGATGTATTCTCCACAAGGAGTTTTGAATACGACTCCAACCCCATTTCCATGGTAGTTTGAAGCTCCATCGAAGTACATCTCCCAGACTTCACTTTCCAAGCTCAACAAGTCTTCATCAGGAAATTCCACCTCTGGCATTTGGTCTTCGACCGGTAATTCTGCTAACTGATCAGCCAAGGCTCCGCCTTTCACTGCCTTCCGCTGCACAAATTTTAAGTCATAGGCTGCGAGCACCGACACCCATTTAGCCATCTTACAGTCAAGAACCGGCCTTTCCATAAGGAATTTCAAGGGGTTCGATTCAGAAATAACATATGTGGTGTAAGACGAGAGGTAGTGCTGCAGCTTTGTACAGGCCTAGACTAGGGCCAGGCACAACTTCTCTATCTTATTGTATTTTAGCTCATATTCCAGCATCCTCTTGCTAAGGTAATACACGACATTTTCTATCCTTGTATCTTTTGCTTGTTGAGCTAGCATTGCACCCATCGCTTCTTCCGTCACTAATAGGTACAATAGCAAAGGCTTTCCTAGCCTTGGTGGCTGTAAAACTGGCGGGGATAGTAGATATTGCTTGACTTGGTCGAAAGCTTTCTGACAATCCTCATTCCATTTGACTGCTACTCCTTTCCTGAGTAATTTGAAAATCGGACCACAAGTATCGGCCAACTGATTGATGAACCGGCTGATATACTGTAGCCTTCCCAGGAAACCCCGAACTTCCTTTTCTGTCTGAGGTGCTGGCATTTCCAGAATAGCTTTGGCTTTTGAAGGGTCAATCTCTATGCCCTTCCAACTGACCATATGCCCCAGAAATACTCCGGATGTAGCTCCAAGCAGACATTTTGCCGGGTTGAGCTTCAAGTTGTACTTTCGAAGTCTAAGGAAGAACTTCTCAAGTGCTGTTGTGTGTTCTTCAGCTGTTTTTGATTTAACGACCATATCGTCCACGTACACCTCTACTTCTCTATGAATCATGTCGTGGAAGATGGTCGTCGCCATTCTTTGATAAGTTGCCCCGGCATTTTTGAGCCCGAAAGGCATGACCCTATAGCAGTAGGTTCCCCACTCCGTGATGAATGCCGTTTTCTCATTGTCTGGCAAATGCATCATTATCTGATTGTACCCGACAGCGAGATCAGTCAAGGAGACCATCTTGTGTCCAGCCATTCGGTCAACCAGCAAGTCAATGTGCGGTAGGGGGAAGTCATCCTTTGGACATGCTTTATTCAAATCCCGGTAATCCACACACATTTTGACTTTGCCATCTTTCTTCGGCACCGGCACAATGTTTGCTAGCCACGTCGGGTAGGCAATGGGTTCTATGAACTTGTTCTCCAATTGCTTGGCAACTTCCTCCTTGATTTTCAAGGACCATTCTGTTTTCAGCCTCCTTAGCTTCTGCTTCACTGGCTTAGCCTCAGGGTATACTGGAATCTTATGCACCACTATTGCTGGGTCAATTCCCGTGATGTCACTTGCCTTCCACATGAAGCAATCGGCAAAATTCTTCAAACATCCACTGACCTGTTCCCTATTCATACAATCAGATGCAATGTATGTGTGTTCATTTTCTTCTTTGCCAATCATTATTTTTTCTTTTTCATTTTTTATTTCATTTATTTGATTATTACTTTTGCTTGGAAATGCTTGGAAAGATAGACACACAGGGTAATCAAGATTTTGCAAGCCTTTATTGATTATGACGGAATCGTCTTCAAAAGTTACATCAATTTTGAAAACTGGATCTTCTAGATCTGACACAGACGACTCAGAACTGGAACTGGACTCTGACTCGGTTTCAGACTCGGGGTCAGACTCAGACTCAATACAGGACTTGATTACAGAGTTAGGTACTAGGTTTGACTCGGGAGGGGGTTTATCAGCAGCGCGCTCCTCCTCAGCGTACCAGTTGTTGAGAGGTCCTTTATTCGGCTTGATCAGGTCGAGCAGGTCTTGATTCCCATCATTTCTTGTGATAACCGCAACCTCATCAAAGAGACTAGGCTGCATGAAGTCTTCTGTTTCCAGTTCGGTTATTGTTCCGGGCTTGTTGCCCCAGACATTTGAGAATATCTCTAACCCAGGCAGCATCTTCTTAGCGGTCGGGCAGTAAAATGGTTCTCGGAAGCCACAGTAAGGAACTGCTTCTCCCGGTTTGCAGAAGTAACTGTTCAGAGTCAGAAGGTAAGGCCGCATCTGTACGTTCTCCTTCCTTCCCCTTCTGCTTCTCTTAGCACGGTCTTCATTAGTGGGCTCATAACCCAGTCCAAAGGTCCCTTCATTCACCGGACACTCCCAGGCTTGCAGTTTGGGATATGTCTTCTCGGATCTGGCCATAATCATTCCAGGCAGATAGGACATCTTCAGCATTAGAGGCACTATGCAGTTTATTTACACTATCCCAAAATCAAAGAGAATTCGAGAGTTTGCAGTCTTTCCTTCTACGAACTGCACGGTGTCATACTGAAATCCTGAGAGGGGTAGGTTGGCAGTTTCAGGGTTGACCTCAAAGAGAGGCTGGCCCTTTGGTTTCTTAAGCTGGCTGTAGTCATCCCCCTGAATGGTGATAACGTTGTCCTCATAGGGAAACTTGACCTTTTGGTGCAAGGACGAGGGTACTGCCTTAGTGTGGTGTATCCATGGTCGGCCCAGAAGCAGGTTGAAGCTAGTTGGTACATCAATTACCTGGAATGGGACTTCCATCACAGCTGGCCCGACTGTTAACTTCAGCGTAGCAACCCCCAATACTTCCCTTCGGGTGCTGTCATAGGCTTTCACTATCTGGTCAGATGGGGTGAAGTCCGTTTCCTCCAACCCTAGGCAGTTGTCTACCCTTAGTGGGCAGACGTTTAGTGCTGAATGAGAACCATGGGCACAATTTTGTCTCTGGTTTGAACCGTGACGTAAAGGGCATTGTTGTGACTGCCTCCCTCCTTGGGCAAGTCATCATCAGAAAACCCGATGCTTTGCATTTTAGATGATTGGGTGAGGGTGGATACTAGCACTTCAGGGCTAACCTCTACCGACGTCTGAAGTTGGCTCAAAGCCTTACAAAGAGCTTGGCAATGAGGAAAGGATGATGCCAAAAGTTCCCAGATTGACACCCTAGCTTGTGTCTTTTTTAGCTGTGCAAGTACCGGGTCCTCCTTTGGCTCCTCTACCCTCTGGTAGGGCTTATTTTGGATTTTATCCAGGACCAATGGTTCATATTGCCTTCCGCTCCTGGTGATGGCGTCGACCTCTTCAGTTAGGTCATTCAAATCCAGGACACAGATGTTATTCATTTCTAGGAACAGTTCGAAAGGATCGATCAGTTCCTGGTCAGCCATTATAGCATTTACCCCGTGATTTGGTAAGGGGTTAGTGCTAATGTTAGGCTTGCTTCTGGGAATAATTGAACCGTTATCCACCAGATCCTGGATGCGGTTCTTGAGTGTCCAGCATGCTTCCGTCTTATGCCCATATCCCTGATGATACTCACAGTATTCATCAGCCCTGTAGTTCCTTGGCAACGGATTGGGAGGTGGCCTTGCTTCCAAAGGCTTGATGTAGTTGGCCTTTACAGCCTCTCGGAAAACCAAAAGGATTGGCATCCCGAGATCAGTATAAGTTCTTCTGGACTGATTGCCATTTCTCATGTTCCCCACACGTAAAGGGTTGGTGGGGGTGATGCTGGCCACGTCGTGGACTTTGCCGGGTTGGCTAGGTTTCTTATATTTGGAGGTACCTGAGTCTTCTTTCAGTTGCCCCATTTGAATCAGATCTTCTACTTTCATAGCAATGGCAATGAGCGACTGAAATGTGGGTAGATATTGGGTTTGTAGTTGTTGCTGGTAGACGGGCTGCAGGTTCTTTATTATTATGTCTACCTGTTCTTGTTCTAAAGGCCGGTTAATCATTTGGGCGGCCTTGGCCCTCCACCTCGTAAGGAACGAGGAAAATGGTTCATTATTCTTTTGCTTAGTGGTTTCTAGTTCCCTTCGAATAACATCCACCTCCATATTATAGTGGTATTGGGAATTAAATGCATTGCAAATGTCTTCCCAGGTCTTCATCTTAGACCGATCCAGGCTAACAAACCATCTTAATGTAGCACCGGTGAGAGATTGTTGGAACAACTGAGCAAGGAGCTCGCTGCTCAATCCAAACGGGTTAAGAGCACCCACATACATTTTCAGTTGGGTTTTAGCACAAGTAGTTCCATCAAATTTGTCCATGTTGGGCATCTTGAATTTTGTGGGCAGTCTTGCTTTAAGGAACAAGGACAAGGAGTCCATGTCCACCACCTCCTTGTGGGTTTTGAGAGCAGTGACAGACCTTTCCAGCAGTTCTAGCTTTTCTCTAATTCTCTGAGCTTCCAGCTCAAAAGCAGTTTTGGAGGGCACATCATCCAGGTTTAGGGTAGGGTTTGTTGGTTCAGCAGCAGGACCCTGATTGGAGGCAGCAGGTCCACTTCCCCAGGCTGAAGCCCCATTTCCATTACCATTGCCCAGCTCAGCTATCAGGGCAGTTCTTTGGGCAGCCAATGCCTCATTCATTCTGGTCTCCATTCTGGCCTCCAGTTGTTCGATGAGGGTTTGGATGTCGGTGAGTGATGCCATTGGTGCAGGTGGGGTTGTTGGAGTTGTAGGTAAGACTGGTGTAGCTGGTGAAGCTGGTGACAGTACTGTAGGTGTGGCTGGCACTGATGTTGGCACTCGGATATTGGGTACTCTGTAAGGATAAGGGTAGCTGGATTAGGTACAGTGGTTGGTGTATCAAGGTAAATGATGTGAGGTAGATCGACTCTTTGTCCAACTGTGCATGATTGAGAAAAGGGTCTTTTGTGTTCCTCTTAATGTGATGATATGTCATGAATGCTGTGAATACTCAAATTTTGAGGCTCAAAAAGCCAGTTTTCCCGGACTGCGAATAATAAAATTTGCTACAGTAAATTTGACTTTTTGCTACAGTAAATTTTGAGGCTCAAAAAGCCAGTTTTCCCGGACCGAAGGCCATTTTGGAAGTTCACCGAAAGTATGCCAATATGGTACTTAAAACGTCTGGAATGTCGCGAGGATCGCGGAACAGGTCCCGGAATATTTTTCGGAGGTCCAAAACTCCTAAAAACTCCTCTGGAGTGAAAGGCCCAAGGGGCCGCCGCCGAGCACGGCGGCTCCGGCTGCCGGACATGGCGGCACCTGCTGCCGGTCATCGGCGGCACCGGCCGCCGGCCTCCGGCGGCACCGGTTCGACGGCACCTGCCGCCGACCACCGGCGGCACCTGCCGCCGGCCTCCCGCGGCACCTGCCGCCCTAGGCCCGTTTTTTGCCTGTAAATAGCCACTTACCTCTTCATTTTTTGGCCACTCCTGTCTGTGTTGACGGACGATCTTTCTCCCTCACGCTTTTGCGATTCTTTTACCGCTTTTTGCATTTTTAATTCAGTCTTTATTTTTTTATGTGTTGTGATACTTGACCACTAAAATTAAACAAATTCTAATTAATTAATTAATATTCCCCAAGCGAGGAGCTTAATCCGGAGTTAAGAAGCGGTCGTCGATTAAATCAGGTATTTAAACGAAACTCTGTCCATTTAATTTTAGCACTTCATGCATGCTTCTCTTCTACTCCTAATAATTCTATAACTGCATAAATGCATTCATATCATATTTAGACAAATAAACTGCCTCAATCAAATATGATTAAGCTTAAATACCCGGTTAATTAATAATAGTGGTATTAATGCTAAATCCGACAATATTGGCTAAAAAGCCTAGTTAATTAATAACTACGGTTTAATTGCCTTTATTTCGAACAGTCCGGCTTAAGTCCAATTAATCAATAATTGTGGCTAAAAAGCCTTCATCAATCACGATTTGGCAACAAATTGCCTACAATTAAATCAACCACATTTTGGCAACGAATTGCCCATGGTTCAATCAATTTTTGGCAAACAAATTGCCTATAAATTAGATTAACCACTGTCTAGCGACAAATCGCTTAAATCGAACTTTTTGGCAAAATGCTTTAAATTAATCAATCTTTTGGCCAAAGGCCTTAAAATCAATCAATTCTGGCGACAATCGCCCAATCAACACTTTTGGCAAACAAATTGCCTAAATCAACTCATTTTGGCTAAAAGCCTTAAAATCAATCAATTTTGGCGACAATCGCCCAATCAACACTTTTGGCAAACGAATTGCCTAAATCAACACATTTTGGCCAAAGGCTTTAAATCAATCAATTTTGGCGACAATCGCCCAATCACATCATTTTAGCAAACAGATTGCCTAAATCAACACATTTTGGCTAAAAGCCTTAAAATCAATCATTTCGGCAATAATAAGCCCGAACATCAATTTTCGGCAATAATAAGCCTAAACACCAATTTTGGCAATAAAAAGCCCAAACATCACTTTGGCGACAAATCGTCCAACAAAACGTCTTTCGGCAATAATAAGCCCGAACATCAATTTTGGCAATAATAAGCCCAAATATCAACTTTGGCGACAAATCGCCCGACAACCATTTTTGGCACGAATGCCTTAAAACCAACATTTTTTGTGACAAACGCCTAATCGAATCAATCGATCCTTTGGCAAAATGCCTAAACAAACGTGCACAAAGCATACACACACTCATGCATTAAGCATACACCTTCAAAGCCCTTCAAAGAAGGCCTATCGAATTACGTTGACTTTGATCTTCCATTCAAACGGAAGTACGTAGGCACGTTAGGGATTTAACCCCGACCGACAAGTCGAAATCACTTAAACATTTCATTTGGTCCAATTACATCATTTACCTTGCAAAGCATTCATTCTTTTGGTTAGTTGATCAGCATGACATGGTCTCGGGATCCACCTCGGGTTCGCAGATTGTGCCTTAAACATTGGGATAATTAATCTAGCAATTAGGTTAATTAAAATCGGAGTCAACTTAGTGTTTTTTCCTAGTTTACCCTAAAATAATTAAACAAGGTGGCGACTCATACATTCACGTGCATTTCTGCCCTTAGTCATATTCATTATATGCCTATGTTCGGGGGAGGGGTTCACAGTTTGGCGACTCTGCTGGGGACTTATTTATGTAATCATTTTGCATAAAGTGGACTACAATTGTTGTGTAAAATTAACCTGCCCTTCTTTAGGGTATTGTTTTATTATGCTTTGTTTTGCAGGGTACCCTAATGCGAATCAAGTGTTCTTTCCTTAAGAATACTTGATATGGAAATTTGGACTTAATTGTAAAATATGATTAAGACATTAAAACTTGTTTATTTATTTGCACGATTGAGAATCTTTTTCTCCATTGCATAAAAAATGAACTTCAAATGAATTTCTTCTCTCTCTGTTCAAACTTCTGAGTCTGGATAGCAAGTAGCGCTGATCGGCAGGTCTCTTTGATTATGTCGACGGACAGCCAAAGCGTCCTCCCTGTTACCTCAAACCATCCCTAATCCTTTTGGGGGTGGCCCATGAGTATGCGTACCGTTGGACCCACGCGAAACTCCTTGTTTCACATGTGGTTAGGTATATCCATGCTCAAGGTTCAAGGGTCCCTTAATAAGCTGATTCTCTATTTGTGTCATAGCCTATAGAACCTATCCTTTAGGACTGTATGAACCCAATGATGATGAATCCTTCCATTAAAATGAATTATGTTGTGATATTGTGCGCATTCACGCATTCATCCCATACTTCACAAAAAAAAAAGGGGTCTGGAAAATGATAAAACAAAAAAGAGAATCTTACAAAAAAAAACATTCCATTTCAAAGCTGAAAAATCACATTTTGGTCCTGAGACTTGAAAAATTACATTTTTGGTGTCTGGGACCTGAAAAATTGCATTTTGGTCCCTGAGACCTGAAAAATTACATTTTGGTCCCTGAGGCCTGAAAATTCACATCTTGGCCCCTAAGGCTCAAAAATTCCCCATTTGGCCCCTAAGGCCCAAAAATTTGCAATTCGGCCACAAAGGCCCAAAAATTCTCAATTTCGCCCCAAAGGCCCAAAAAGTTCACATTTGGCCACAAAGGCCCAAGAATTCTCAATTTGGCCACAAAGGCCCAAGAATTCTCAATCTGGCCACAAAGGCCCAAAAATTCTCAATTTGGCCCCAAAGGCCCAAAAACTCTCAATTTGGCCACTAAGGCCCAAAAATTCACAATTTGGCCACAGAGGCCCGAAAATTCACAATTTAGCCACTCAGGCCCGAAAATTCACAATTTAGCCACTCAGGCCCGAAAATTCACAATTTGGCCACTAAGGCCCAGAAACTCACATCTTGGCCCTAAAGGCCCAAAAATTTCCAATTTGGCCACAAAGGCCCAAAAAATTAACAATTTGGCCCCTAAGGCCCAGAAATTCACATTTTGGCCCTAGAAGCCCAAAAATTCTCAATTTGGCCACAGAGGCCCAGAAATTCGCAATTTGGCCACAGAGGCCCAAAAATACCCAGTTTGGCCCCAGAGGCCCAAAAATTCTCAATTTGGCCCTAAAGGCCCAAAAAATTCTCAATTTGGCCTTAAAGGCCCAAAAATTCTCAATTTGGCCCTAAAGGCTCAAAAACTCACATGTTGGCCTCAAAGGCCCAAAAATTCACATTTTTGGCCCCTAAGGCCCAAAAAAAAATTCTTTGAGAACATAGGGCCTTTCGAAAAGTCGAGGTGTCCAGCCCTAAGCACTCTACCTTACATATCACATCCCATTGGGTCCTATCCTAGGTGTCCTACCCTACCAACGCTACCCTACATTGTTTGGTCATACCACCCCACATCACAAGGGTCAAGTCCAAATACCTTACCCTTACATTACCCTACCTCACACTATCTCACATACCCTATGAAAATACCTTATATAGGATAGTCTAATCGTTTTGACTATGTCCTTTTACAGGTACCCCTCCAAAGACCACCTGTACCCGAAACACCAACTGAGCTCTCGCCCATAAGTCCAACAACCCCGATTGCACCAATGGCATCACTGTCTGACATCCAAAATTTCATGGAACAACTCGAAGCCAGAATGGAGGTTAGAATGAATGAGGCATAGCTGTCCAGAGGATTGCACTAATAGCTGAACTAGGTAGTGGTAATGGAAATGGGGCTTCAGCTGGGGGAAGTGGACCTGCTACCTCCAATCAATGACCTGGTGCTGAACTGACAAACCCTACCCTTAACCTGGATGACATGCCCTCCAGAACTGCTTTTGAGCTGGAAGCTCAGAAAATGAGAGAAAAATTGGAACTTTTGGAAAGGTCAGTCACTGCCCTTAAAACACACAAGGAAGTGGTGGACATGGACTCCTTGTCCTTGTTCCCCGAAGCAAGACTGCCAACTAAGTTCAAGATGCCCAACATGGACAAGTTTGATGGAACCACTTGTCCCAAAACGCGCCTGAAAATGTATGTGGGTGCCCTCAACCCGTTTGGCCTGAACAGCGAGCTCCTTGCTCAGTTGTTTCAGCAATCTTTGACTGGTGCTGCATTAAGATGGTTTGTAAGCTTGGATCGTTCCAAAATGAAGAATTGGGAGGACATATGCAATGCTTTCAACACGCAGTACCATTATAATATTGAAGTGGGTGTTACCCGGAGGGAGCTGGAAACCACTAAACAAAAAAAAAAACAATGAGCCCTTTTCCTCATTCCTTTCGAGGTGGAGAGCCAAAGCTGCTCAAATGATCAACCGACCCTCGAAACAGGAACAAGTTGACATAATAAGCAAGAATTTACTTCATGTCTACCAGTCACAGCTTCAAACACAGTACTTGCCTACGTTCCAATCGCTCATTGCAACTGCAGCTAAGGTGGAAGACTTAATCCAGTTGGGTCAACTCAAAGAAGACTCATACAAGAAGCAGAATCATGCTGGGGCTAGTGAGACAAATGAAATAGACAATATAATCCCCACGAATCCTTTACGTGTTGGGAATTTGGGAAACAATCAGCCAAGGAGGCAATATACTGATCTCGGCATGCCAATCCTTTTGGTGTTCCGAGAAGCAGTGAAAGCAAATTTACTGAAGCCCTTAGAAGCAAGGCCATTACCAAACCCTCTGCCCCAGAATTTCAAAGCCAATGAATACTGTGAGTACCATTAAGGACATGGGCATAAGACCGAATCATGCTGGACTTTGAAAAACCGTCTACAAGACCTGGTTGACAATGGGTCCATCATCCCCAAGAGCAAGCTGAACATCAACCAATCCCTTGCCTAACCATGGGATTAATGCACAAAAAAAAAATTGCTGAACAAGAATCGTTCGATCCTTTCGAACTTTTCTTAGAAATGAATGACGTTTGTGTCTGAGAAGGTTGAGATCAAACCTCCAAAAGAACAAAGGAATTGTTCAAGACCAACAACAACCTGTCTGATTGATTTAAGCATCGAGAAGAATAAAGTCGCTACAGTCAATCCAATCCTAGTCCATCACAGTCCACCTACAGTCTATCTTTTAGGGTCTAGTTCTTTTTCTTTTCATTTTCATTTCCATTCAAGTTTTCGTCCAATTCAAATTTGTAAATCTAAGTGTCTTTTGTACACAAATTTTGTCTTATCAATAAAAAGGGACCAGTTTACGTTCCAATCATGTTTATACTCTTTCCATATCCTTTCCTGTGAAAGCAAAAAAAAAAATCAAAAAAAAAATAATAATAAAAAAATTGAAAAAAAAATGATGACAAAAAAAAAAGATAATAAAAATTGGCAAAGAAAAATGCATTCATCCTTTCATTTGCTTTGCATCAATCAAAGCTGGGGGCATCTTAAGAAGCACCATCAAAGGGGAAGTTTTGAAGGGTAATCATGGAAAGGATCCAGCAAAGGGTACGCAAGACTTCAAACAGTACCGAGACAAAGCCAATTGAAGGGGTTAGGGCCAGAATGGTTTCTCTGAAAACCCAAGAATGGAAGATGCTCCGATAGAGAGGTGTCTAAATTTTGAGCTTAAAAGCAACAAAATAAAGAAGTTATGCTTGGAATTGGGTTGGGTCTTGTGAACCCCCCCCCCAAATGTCATAGCATATGGATGCATGTGACTAAGGGTAGAAATGCACGTGATGTGTGAGTCGCCACCTTGTTTAATTATTTTAGGGTAAACTAGGAAAAACCCTAAGTGACATCAATTTTAATTAACCTGATTACTAGATTAATTAACCCAATGTTTAAGGCATGGTCTACAAACCCGAGGTGGATCCCGAGACTATGTCATGCTGATGAACTAACCATGAGAGTGAATGCTTTGCAGGGTGATTAATGCAATTGGACCAATGAAATGTTTAAGTGATGTTGACTTGCCGCTCGGGGTTAAATCCCAAATGTGCCTACGTACTTCCGTTTGTATGGAAGATCAAAGTCGACGTAGTTTGATAGGCCTCTTTTAGAGGGCTTTGAATGAGGATGCTTTATGCATGAGTGTGTGTATGCTTTGTGCATTTTGTTTAGGCATTTTGCCAAAGAATTGATTGATTTTTAGGCATTTGATGCCAAAAATGTTGATTTTAATGGCTTTTAGCCAAAAAGATTGATTTAGGCAATCGTTGCCAAAAATGATTAATTTTAGGCGATTGTCGCCAGAATGATTGATTTTAAAGCTTTTAGCCAAAAAGAGTGATTTAGGCAATTTGATTACCAAAATGATGTTGATTGGGCGATTGTCGCCAAAATGATTGATTTAAGGCTTTTAGCCAAAATAAGTTGATTAATTTTAAGGCATTTTGCCAAAAGATTGATTTAATTGTAGGCAATTTGTTGCCAAAACGTGATCGATTAAGGCTTTTAGCCACAATTATTAATTAATTGGACTTAAGCCGGATTTGTTTGAAATAAAGGCGATTACACCATAGCTATTAATTAACTAGGTGTTTTAAGCCAATATTGTCGGATTTAGGCTTTAATACCACGATTATTAATTAATCGGGCATTTAGCCTAAATTTATTTAATGATGTCATGGATGCATTTATGCAGTTGTAGAATTATTAGGAGTAGAAAAGAAGCATGCATGAAGTGCTAAAATTAAATAGGCAGAAGTTCAGTTCATGTACCTGATTTAATCGTCGACCGCTTCTTAACTCCAGGTTAAGCTCCTCGTTAAGGGAATTAATTTTAATTTAATTTTAAGTGACCAAGTATCACAACAATAAAATAAAACTAAAATTAAAAAATGCAAGAAAGCAGTAAAGAATCGCAAAGAGCGTAGGGAGAAGGAGCGTCCGTCAACACAGACTGAGTGTCTCAAAACGGAGCCCCAGAGCCTTTTTTTATAGGAAAAAAACGTGACCCCGGGCGCCCCTGCCCGCCTTTGAGGGCGGGCGCGCCCGCCCATGCTGGGCGAGCATGCCCGCCTGGCTTGGGCGGGCGTGCCCGCCTTAGCACGCCCGCCTGGCCTGGACGGGCATGCCCACCCCCGCGGGCGGGCATGTGTGCAGTAAAGAATCGCAAAGAGCGTAGGGAGAAGGAGCGTCCGTCAACACAGACTGAGTGTCTCAAAACGGAGCCCCAGAGCCTTTTTTTATAGGAAAAAAATGTGACCCCGGGCGCCCCTGCCTGCCTTCGAGGGCGGGCGTGCCCGCCTGGCCTGGGCGGGCATGCCCACCCCCGCGGGCGGGCATGTGTGCCTTCTCTTTTTTTTTCTTTCTTTCGTTCTGGAGGCTTTTCCGGGAGTTCCGGACCTCCAAAAAATATTTCGAGACCAGTTCCGTGATCCTCGTAATTTTTCGGACATTTCAAGTACCATATTGGCATACTTTCGGTAAACTTCCAAAATAGCCTTCGGTCCGGCCGGACTGCTTGCAATCCGGGAAAGCTGGCTCTTCGAGCCTCAAAATAAATGGGTATCCACAGGCGACTGCAGCCGCTGTCGCCGGCGGCTGCCGCCACCGCCGCCTTTAAGGGCGGCCGCCACCGCCGCCTTTAAGGGCGGCCGCCACCGCCGCAGCCAGGAAAACTGGCTTTTTGAGCCTCAAAATTTAGGTATTCACAGTTGCCCCCCACCGGCAACCATAAAAAATGTTTTATGGGCGTCGGTGGTTGTCTAAAAACCAAATTTTGTAGGCGAGAATCAGACGCGTCCAGAGGACCCGCCTTTTAGCCTTTTGATTGGGAATTTTTGGGCCTTAGGGCCCAGAATGTGAATTTTTGGGCCTTAGAGGCCAAATTGGGAATTTTTGGGCCTTAGGGGCCAAAATGTGAATTTTGGGCCTTAGGAGCCCAGACGTGAATTTTTGGGCCTTGGGGCCAAAATGTGAATTTTTGGGCCTTAGAGGCCAAATTGGGAATTTTTGGGCCTTAGGGGTCAAAATGTGAATTTTGGGCCTTAGGGGCCAAAATGTGAATTTTTGGGCCTTAGAGGCCAAATGTGAATTTTTTTTTTACCTGTATTTCGGTACTGAACTTTGACTGTACCTGCACTTGGTTAGTACTGAAAACATGTATGCATGATTATCAAATTTGAAAGAAAATAGGATTTTGTTTCAGCCCATTTTATGGAAAATATATATATATATATATATATTTTTTATTCCTCATCTTTTCTCGAAAATCGAGCCAAAAGGCACTTTTCAGCTTTTCCTTCTCTCATTCTCCTTTTCTCTCTTTTTTTTCTTTTAAAGATGAACCATAGCATGCATAGCTGGACTAGGAGTCTCTCCAAAGTCGAAAAGATCAATTTGGGGAGGTACGGTCTTTCTCCTGTCATTACTCTTTGGGGTGTAGTAGTTGACTGGACTTTCTTAAGGGCCTGTATTAGACTTTGGGATCCTGAGGCCCATGTTTTCCGGTTTGGGGCGATGATGGAGGAAATGTGCCCTCTCTTTGAGGAGTTTTGTGCCATTATAGGGTGTGATCCCAATGCCCCTTTGGTCAAGCATGAGGTAAAAATTGGGCATGTTAGGTCTTTCGAAAACCATGTTTCAGTTTAGCCGACCACAGGCTAGGGCTATGATTGTCGAAGACCAGAAGGCAGTTTTGTTGCCCCTGATTGACGAATTTTCGGAGGCTTGCCCAGACGACCCATACCGGATGAGGCTAAGAATGCGGGCCCTGGTTTTTTGTTTATTAGCTGGCTTCTTGTTTAACCAGGACCTAGGCTTTGGGGATTTGCATCTTTGTCCCATGGTTCGACAAATGGAGGATAGGGGTTGTATTGGCGGCATTGTGCTGGCTGAGACTATTAAGAGCCTTGACAGGGCTGCTTTAAGGTTTGATGACTGGACAGTTTCTCCCATTATTCTCCAGGTATTTTCCTTCTTCCCTTTTTTTTTTATGTTTTGTTATTATTTTTCACTCCCTTGTAATAGAAAGGATCCATTACTCAGGTTTGGTTGAAGGACCATCTTCGAGTGGTCACTGCTCCTACCTCCCTTCCTTATAACCCTTCTCAATATCGCATGCGGAGGATCTTGACCACATATCCTTCTATTGACGCATGGACTTCATGGTTGATTGAGTTGGGCCCAAATGAGATACTGTGGTTCATCTCCTGGTACAACATCACCCGCTTTATCCAGGCTAGCTTCCGCCATACCTGGGTTTACCTTTTAGGCCTTTCCCATTGTACTTGGTACTGCGCTTCGCGTGTTTTGAGACAGATGGGGATAGATCAGACTGCTCCACTTATGGATGACATTTCAGCTGATTCTGCCATTACCCCGGGTGTTACTCGGGCCGTCCTTAGGGCTTGGGTCAGAGATCATCATATGGTTAGGCCTTTACCTAACCCTGCCGGTGTTCAGACTTCTCCTGAATATCGGACCTGGTTCATTGCCACTGTCTGGCCAATTGAGAGACCGAGGAGGACTGCACTGCTGAGTGTTCTTGAAGGTTGGGTTCAGGCTGATGTTGAAGAGGAGGTTGGGACAGGTGAGGAGATTGTGCTGGCCCCTCGGATAGGCAAGGCTGGGCAGAGTTCAGTAGAAGACTCAGAGGATGCCGCTCAGCGGAGGCGACGGGATAACTAGACTCTTATGAACTTTTGTGATCTTTTTCTTGTTTTGCCTTTCGTTTGTGACTTTGGATTTATCTTTGGATGTATGCTTTACACTTTCTTTAGTTATTTTGGACTCTCTTGCTTGATTCTGGATTATTTGACTTTGTCATTAGGCGTTTGAACTTTCCAAGCATTTGCCAATTTATTTAGGCTCTAATTTTTGCCTAAGCCGCCCTTTCGGGTTTTTCAGCTTAGCGAGCTACCCCCTTTTGCCTAAGCCGCCCTTTCAGGTTTTCAACTTAGCAGTTCTTTCTTTTCTTTTTTTTTTATTTGGCAAAGAAGAATGAAATATGAAATGTTTTTTTTTTATTAATGGTTAGACCGCGCCCAAAGAGGGCTGCCTACATATCTCCGATACATAATTTCTTTTTTTTTCAAGGAGAATCAGGTCTAATGTAGCTCTTTCTACATTATGCAAATGATTACAACTACACAAAATATCTTCTTAACTGATCTAAATTACATGGATTAGTGAATTCCAAACCATCCAAATCAGTCAAAATAACGGCTCCGCCTGACAATATCTTCTTTAACACATAGGGTCCAGCCCAATGAGGACGAAACTTCCCACGCGGATCTATGATTGGCTGTCTAATCTCCTTCAGAACCAAACAACCTTCTTCCAGTTTCCGGTCTTTGACCTTCTTATTAAAATGTCGCGCCATTCTTCTTTGATAAACTTGAGTTTGGTGGATTGCTCGCAATCGCTTTTCATCCATACCCAAGAGCTGCAAATGATAATTCTCAGCCCAATTTGCTTCACTGATCTGGCTTTCCCGGATAACCCTCGCCGACTGAACTTCCAGCTCAATAGGTAATACTGCTTCCATGCCATATACTAAGGAATACGGGGTTGCCCCAGTAGGTGTTCTGATTGAAGTCCTGTATCCCCACAAGGCATTTGGCAATTGTTCGTGCCACGCTCTATGCTTTTGAACTGTCTTCTACAAAATGACTTTTATAGCCTTGTTTGCAGCCTCTACAGCCCCATTTGTTTGTGGACGATAGGGTGAAGACTTGTGATGCTGAATCTTCTTTTGCTTCAGTAGATCCGAGAATTCGCTTTGAAAGTGAGACCCGTTATCAGTAATGATCTCAAATGGCATTCCATACCGACAAAGGATGTTGGTACGAACGAACTGTGCTACCTTCTTGGCATTCAAGACCGAATAGGAGGCTGCCTCAATCCACTTAGTGAAATAATCAGCAGCAACCAGGATGTATTGATGGCCATTGGAAGCCTTGGGATGGATCTTTCCGATCACGTCTATGCCCCAAGTTGCGAAAGGCCATGGTGAAGCGATGGGCTTCAAATTGATCGGAGGCTGCTTTTGCAGCTTGGCAAAAATTTGACACTCGTGGCACTTCTGCGCGTGCCTATTGCAATCTGCATTCATGGTTGACCAGTAATAACCCAGGTTCATGATTTTTCGAGCCAAGGCTATCCCGTGCATGTGTGGACCAGACTCCCCATTATGTAAGGAATCCATAATGGCTTGAGCTTGTCCTTCATCAACGCACCTTAGGTGCAAGCCATTCCAACTTTTCTTATACAGAATTCCACCGGTAAGGAAATATCCAGATGCTAACTGTCTCAATGTTCGTTGATCAGCCTTTTTGGACCCCTCCGGGTAGGCTCCATTCTGAAGATAGTTCTGTATATCCCAAAACCACGGCTTGTCATCGACTAGATGCATGACATGTGCTGGTTGCTTCTGTAGCCTGACTGTCAGAGGTCGAATGACCTGATCTCCCTCTACATTAACCATGGAAGCTAAAGTAGCCAGCGCATCGGCAAACTGATTTTTGGCTCGCGGCAAGTAGTGAAAGGATAATTCCTCAAACTGTTGAGCCAATTCGTCTAAGCGTTGTAGGTAAGGAACCAAACACTCTTCCTTGATTTTCCACTTCCTTAGAGCCTGGCAGACTATCAGGTTGGAATCTCAGAAAACCCTGAGGACTTTTATCTCTTTTTCCAAGGCTGCTTCTAACCCCTTGATGTAGGCTTCGTATTCGGCCTCATTATTGGTACAGTCGAAGTCTAGTTTAACTGCAATTGGGATGTATTCTCCACAAGGAGTTTTGAATACAACTCCAATCCCATTTCCATGGTAGTTCGAAGCTCCATCGAACCCAGACCTGACTTTCCAAGTTTAACAGGTCTTCGTCGGGGAACTCTACCTCTGGCATTTGGTCTTCGACCGGTAATTCTGCTAATTGGTCAGCCAAGGCCCCGCCTTTTACTGCCTTACGTTGTACAAACTTTAAATCATAAGCCGCAAGCACTGACACCCACTTTTCCATCTTACAGTCAAGAACCGGCCTTTCCATAAGGAATTTCAAGGGGTTCGATTCAGAGATTACGTGTGTAGTGTAAGACGAGAGGTAGTGTTGCAGCTTGGTACAGGCCCAGACTAGAGCCAGACACAACTTCTCTATCTTTTTGTATTTCAACTCATATTCCAGCATCCTCTTGCTAAGGTAATACACGGCATTTTCTATCCTTGTATCTTCTGCTTGTTGAGCTAATATGGCACCCATTGCTTCTTCTGTCACAGACAGGTACAGTAGCAAAGGCTTTCCTAGCCTTGGTGGTTGTAAAACAGGCGGGGATAGCAGGTATTGCTTGACTTGGTCGAAAGCCGCCTGACAATCCTTACTCCATTTGACTGCTACTCCTTTCCTAAGTAGTTTGAAAATCGGACCACAAGTATCGGCCAACTGATTGATGAACCGGCTGATGTACTGTAGCCTTCCTAGGAAACCTCGGACTTCTTTTTCGGTCCTTGGTGCTGGCATTTCCAGAATAGCTCTAGCTTTCGAAGGGTCAATCTCTATGCCCTTCCGACTAACCATGTGCCCCAGAAATACCCCGGATGTTGCTCCAAACAGACATTTTGCCGGGTTGAGCTTCAAATTGTACTTTCGAAGTCTAAGGAAGAACTTCTCAAGCGCTGTCGTATGTTCTTCAGCTGTTTTTGATTTGACAACCATATCGTCCACATATACTTCTACTTCTTTGTGAATCATGTCATGGAAGATGGTTGTCGCCATTCGTTGATAGGTTGCCTCGGCATTTTTGAGCCCAAAAGGCATGACCCTGTAGCAATAAGTTCCCCACTCCATGGTGAACGCCGTTTTCTCTTTATCTGGCTCATGCATCATTATTTGATTATAACCGACAGCAAGATCAGTCAAGGAGACCATCTCGTGTCCAGCCATTCGGTCCACTAACAAGTCGATGTGCTGCAGAGGGAAATCGTCCTTCGGACATGCTTTATTCAAATCACGGTAGTCCACACACATTCGCACTTTTCCATCCTTCTTCGGCACCGGCACGATGTTCGCTAACCACGTCGGGTAGGCAATAGGTTCTATGAACTTGTTCTCCAGCTGCTTGGCAACTTCCTCCTTGATTTTCAAGGACCATTCTGTTTTCAGCCTTCTTAGCTTCTATTTCACTGGCTTAGCCTCTGGATACACTGGAATCTTGTGCACCACTATTGCTGGGTCAATTCCGGTGATGTCACTTGCTTTCCACATGAAGCAATCAGCAAATTTCTTCAAACATTCACTGACCTGGTCCCTGTTCATGCAATCAGATGCAATGTATGTATGTTCATTTTCTTCCTTGCCAATTACTATTTTTTTCTTTTCATTTTTTATTTCATTTATTTGATTATTTTTGCTTGGAAATGCTTGGAAAGATAGACACGCAGGGTAATCAAGAATTTGCAAGCCTTTATTGATTATGACGGAATCATCTTCAAAGAATACATCAAATTTGAAATCTGGATCTTCTAGATCCGACGCAGACGACTCAGAACTGGAACTGGACTCTGACTCGGTTTCAGACTCGGGGTCAGACTCGGACTCAGTATAGGACTTTATTACAGACTCTGGTACTAGGCTTGACTCGGGAGGGGGTTTATCAGCAGTGCGCTCCTCCTCGGTGTACCAGTTGTCAAGAGGTCCTTCGCTCGGCTTGATCAGATCTAGCAGGTCTCGATTCCCGTCATTTCCTGTGATAACCGCAACTTCGTCAAAGAGACTAGGCTGCATGAAGTCTTCCGCATCCAGTTCAGTTATGGTTTCGGGCTTGTTGCCCCAGACATCTGAGAATATCTCTAACCCAGGCAGCATCTTCCTAGCGGTTGGGCAGCAAAAGGGTTCTCGGAAGCCACAGTAAGGAACTGCTTCTCCCAGTTTGCAGAAGTAGCTGTTCAGAGTCAATAGGTAAGGCCGCATCTGTACATTCTCTTTCCTTCCTCTTCGGTTTCTCTTGGCACGGTCTTCATTAGTGGGCTCATAGCCTAGTCCGAAGGTTCCCTCATTCACTGGACACTCCCAGGCTTGCAGTTTGGGGTATGTTTTCCCGGATCTGGCCATAACCATTCCTGGTAGATAGGACATCTTAAGCATCAAGGGCACTATGCAGTTTATTTGCACCGTCCCAAAATCAAAGAGAATTCGAGAGCTTGCAGTCTTTCCCTCTATAAACTGCACAGTGTCGTATTGAAATCCAGAAAGGGGTAAATTGGCAGTCTCAGGGTTGACCTCAAAGAGAGGCTGGCCCTTTGGCCTTTTGAGCTGACTGTAGTCATCCCCCTGTATGGTGATAACTTTGTCTTCATAGGGAAACTTGACCTTTTGGTGCAGAGATGAGGGTACTGCCTTAGTGTGATGTATCCACAGTCGGCCCAGAAGTAGGTTGAAGCTAGTCGGTACATCAATCACCTGGAACGGGACTTCCATCACAGCTGGCCCAACTGTTAGCTTCAGCGTGGCAACCCCCAACACTTCCCTCCGGGTGCTGTCATAGGCCTTCACTATCTGGTCCGAGGGAGTGAAGTCAGTTTCTTCCAACCCTAGACAGCTGGCTACTCTCAGTGGGCAAACGTTCAGCGCCGACCCATTATCAATGAGAACCATGGGCACGGTTTTGTCTCGAGTCTGAACAGTGACATAAAGAGCATTGTTATGACTGCCTCCCTCCTTGGGCAAATCGTCATCAGAGAAACCGATGCTTCGTGTTTTAGATGATTGGGTGAGGGTGGATACTAGCACTTCTGGGCTAACTTCCACAGGTGTCTGAAGTTGACTCAAAGCCTTGCAAAGAGCTTGGCGATGAGGAAAGGATGATGCCAAAAGTTCCCAGATTGACACCCTAGCTTGTGTCTTTTTTAATTGTGACAGTACCGGGTCCTCCTTTGGCTCCTCTGCCCTCTGGTAGGGTTTATTTTGAATTTTGTCCAAAACTAAAGGTTCATATTGTCTCCCGCTCCTGGTTATAGCATCAAGTTCTCCAGCTAGGTCATTCAAATCCAAAACACAGATGTTATTCATTTCTAGGAACAGTTCGAAAGGATCGATCAGTTCCTGATCAGCCATAATAGCATTTACCCCGTGATTTGGTAAGGGGTTAGTACTAATGTTTGGCTTACTTTTGGGAATAATTGAACCATTGTCCACCAGATCCTGGATGCGGTTCTTGAGCGTCCAACACGCTTCAGTCTTGTGCCCATGCCCCTGATGATACTCACAGTATTCATCAGCCCTGTAATTCCTCGGTAATGGATTTGGTGGTGGCCTTGCTTCCAAAGGCTTGATATAGTTGGCCTTAACAGCCTCTCGGAATACCACGAGAATCGGCATCCCGAGATCAGTATAGGTTCTTCTGGATGATTGATTATTATTTCTCATGTTCCCCACACGTAAAGGATTCGTGGGGGTGATGCTAGCCACTTCGTGGACCTTGCCAGCTTGGCTAGGTTTCTTATACTTTGAGGTTCCTGAGTCTTCTTTCAGTTGCCCCATTTGAATCAGATCTTCTACCTTCGTAGCAGTGGCAATGAGCGACTGGAATGTTGGTAGGTACTGAGTCTGTAGTTGCTGTTGGTAGACAGGCTGCAGATTTTTTATTATTATGTCTACCTGCTCTTGTTCAGAAGGCCGGTTAATCATTTGGGCGGCTTTGGCCCTCCACCTCGTAAGGAACGAGGAAAAGGGTTCATTGTTTTTCTGCTTGGTGGTTTCTAGTTCTCTTCGAGTGATATCCACCTCCATGTTATAGCGGTATTGGGAATTGGCATTGCAGATGTCTTCCCATGTTTTCATTTTGGATCGGTCTAAGCTGACAAACCACCTCAATGCGGCACCGGTAAGAGATTGTTGAAACAACTGAGCAAGGAGCTCGCTGCTCAATCCAAATGGGTTAAGAGCACCTACATACATTTTCAAATGAGTCTTAGGACAAGTGGTTCCATCAAATTTGTCCATGTTGGGCATCTTGAACTTAGTTGGCAACCTAGCTTCAGGGAACAAGGACAAGGAGTCCATGTCCACCACTTCCTTGTGGGTTTTGAGAGCAGTGATGGATCTTTCTAGGAGCTCTAGTTTCTCTCTCATTCTCTGAGCTTCCAGCTCAGAGGCAATTTTAGAGGGCATATCATCCAGGTTTAGGGCAGGGTTTGTAAGTTCAGCAGCAGGACCCTGATTGGAGGCAGCAGGTCCACTTCCCCCAGCGGAAGCCCCATTTCCATTACCATTGCCCAGCTCAGCTATCAGGGCAGTCCTTTGGGCAACCAATGCCTCATTCATTCTGGCCTCCATTCTGGCCTCTAGTTGTTCGATGAGGGTTTGGATATCAGCAAGTGATGCCATTGATGCAGGTAAAGCTGTTGAAGTTGTAGGTGAAGTTGGTGTAGCTGGTGAAGCTGGTGATAGTACTGTTGTGAACCCCTACCCCAAACATCATGGGCATATGAATGCATGTGACTAAGGGAAGAAATGCACGTGAATGTATGAGTCGCCACCTTGTTTAATTGTTTTAGGGTAAACTAGGAAAAACCCTAAATGACTCCAATTTTAATTAACCTAGTTACTAGATTAATTATCCCAATGTCTAAGGCATAATCTGCGAACCTGAGGTGGATCCCGAGACTATGTCATGCTGATGAAACTAACCAAAAATGAATGCTTTGCAAGATGATTGGACCAATGGACTGTTTAAGTGAGTTTGAATGATTGCGACTTGCCGCTCGGGGTTAAATCCCGAACGTGCCTACGTACTTCCGTTTGAATGGAAGATCAAAGTCAACGTAGTTCGATAGGCCTCTTCTAGAGGGCTTTAGATGGGATGCTTTATGCATGAGTGTGTGTATGCTTTGTGCATTTTTGTTTAGGCATTTTGCCAAAGAATTGATTGTCACAGGCACTTGGTGCCAAAATGTTGATTTGAGGCTTTTTGCCAAAAGAAAGGATTTGGGCTTATTCTTGCCAAAAGATAAGTTGGGCTTATTTGCTTGCCAAAGATTAATTGGGCTTATTATTGCCAAAAGATTGATTGTTTAGACGATTGTCGCCAAAATTGAATGATTTAAGGCTTTTTAGCCAAAATGAATTGATTTAGGCAATTGTTGCCAAAGGTTGGTTCAAGGCTTTTAGCCAAAAGAAATTGATTTAAGCGATTTGTCGCTATAAAAGAGATTAATTTTCACTTATAAGCAATTTATTTGCTTAAAGTGATTATTTAAAGGCTTTTTATCCAAATTATTGATTTAAGCGATTTGTCGCTATAAAAGATTAACTTTTCACTTATAAGCAATTTGTTTGCCTAAAGTGATTAATTAAATTGAAATATAGGCAATTTATTGCCATAAAAAAAACGTGTTTAAGTAGGACCTTTTAGTCACAATCATTGATTAACTGGACTTAGGCCAAGAACTGTTCGAAATAAAGGCAATTTCACCATAGTTATTGATTAACTAGGCTTCTTTAGCCAATAATGTCGGATTTAAGCTTTAATACCACGATTATTAATTAATCGGGCATTTAAGCTTAATCTTTATTTGATTGAGTCAATTTATTTGCCTAGTGGATGATATGGATGCATTCATGCAGTTATAGAGTTAAGAGGAGTAGAAAAGAAGCATGCATGAAGTGCTAAAATTAAATAGGCGTAGTTTAGTTTATGTACCTGATTTAATCTCCGACCGCTTCTTAACTCCAGGTTAAGCTCCTCGTTAAGGGAAATATTAATTAAAATGGAGTTTTAATGGCCACTTAATAAAGCAAGAAAAAATGAAAGCAGAATAAAATAAAATAAAATAAAATAAAGAATGCAGAAAGCGATAAAAGAATCGTAAAGAGCGTGAAGGGAGAAGAGAGGTCCGTCAACACAGACTGTGTGTCCCAAAACGGAGCCCCGGGGATGTTTTTTATAGGAAAAAACGCGCCCCTGGGCGCGTCTGCCTGCCCTCCAGGGCGGGCATGGCCGCCCTAGCTGGGCGGGCGTGCCCGCCCTTGAGGGTGGGCATGCCCGCCTAGACTGGGCGGGCGTGCCCGCCCACGCTGGGCGGGCATGGCCGCCCAAGCTGGGCGGGTGTGCCCGCCTAGACTGGGTGGGCATGGCCGCCCTAGCTGGGCGGGCGTGCCCGCCCTTGAGGGTGGGCATGCCCACCCCCGAGGGTGGGCATGCGTGCCTTTCTCTTTTTCTCTTCTTTTTTTTTTCGTTCCGGAGGCTTTTCCGGGAGTTTCGGACCTCCAAAAAATATTCCGGGACCAGTTCCGTGATCCTCGTAATTTTTCGGACGTTTCAAGTACCATATTGGCACACTTCCGGTGAACTTTCTGAATGACCTCCGGTTCGGCCGGACTGTTTGCAGTCTGGAAAAATTGGCTCTTTGAGCCTCAAAATTGAGGTTTTCATAGACGATTGCAGCCGCTGTCGCCGCCGGCGATAGCGGCTACCGCTGCCTTTAAGGGCGGCCGCGGCCGAGAAAACTGGCTTTTTTTGAGCCTTAAAATTTGAGTATTCACAGTTGCCCCCCCACTGGCTATCATAAAAATGATTTATGAGAGCCAGTGGCTATCTGAAGGAGCAAATTTTGAGGATGGGCAGAGGAGGAAACCCTGCCGTGGGTTTTCTCTTTGAAATAAAATGATCAAATGCATGGATTTATGTTTACAACATAAAGATGTTTTTGCCTTTCTGAGGACTTAAAAAGAAATTCTGCCTCTTAGAGGACTTGAAAAGATGTTTTCCCCTTAATGAGGGCTTGGAAAGAGATTTTGCCTCTTAGAGCTCTTGAAAAGATGTTTTGCCTCTTAATGAGGGCTTGAAAAAGATCTTGCCTCTTAGAGGACTTTGAAAAGATGTTTTGCCTCTTAATGAGGGCTTGAGAAGAGAGATTTTGCCTCTTAGAGGGCTTGAAAAGATGTTTTGCCTCTTGATGAGGGCTTGAAAAGAGATTTTGCCTCTTAATGAGGGCTTGAAAAGAGATTTGTTTTATGTTTGTTTTTTTTTCTTTGAGAACCAAGGGTCCACCTAAAGTTGAAATGATCAAATGGCTTGGTTTTGGATGAAAAAATGGTTGGTTATTGGTTAGGGTTTCACCCTAGGTTTTATGTAAAACAAAAGGTTAACCATTAATCGGGTTCTACCCTGGGTTTGTGTAAAAGAGATTGACGATGGTTGGGTTCCACCCTAGGTTGTGTATGTTTTTTTTTTATAACACTTGCCCCTGAATCCGACTTGGAGGATTTTGCCCCCTGCTTGAGAGAATTGATGCCCTTATTAGCTGGAATGAAAGACTAAAAATTCCGTGATTACTTCTGTGATGGGAGAATGGTGAAGGTTCTTATCACTTCTTGCCCCCCAGAATGGTGCTGACCATGGAATATTTCAAAACATTGGTGTTGTACTTGTCCAATCGATTGAGGAATCAAGGAGAACAAGGCCACTGAGGAAATGGACAATGTGGATGACATCGCTCGTCTGAAAAGGATCGAAGAAACGATGGTCCGAGTGGAGATGAGGTATTAAAGAATTACCTCTCAATGATTATGTTTGACATTTTTTTTTAGGGATTGTTTTGGAAATCCTGGGGATTGAATTGACATTTTCCTCTCTCTCTCTTTTTTTTTAGAGGAATGACTCAAAGAGTAACTCTTTCAAAACGAACTTTTGAGAATGACTCGAGTTTTGTGACTCGTTGTGGAATGACCACTGGTGATGGAGACTTGATTTCAGAGACCCATTGGAGACTCGATTTAGAGACTCAAATTTTGTCTTGTAGTGGATTTTGACTCGAAGGAAACTCAGTGATCCCTGGAAAAATGATTTAAGGACACACTTTGTTGTTTGTCCTACAAAAAAATTGACTCTCTAAAAGAATTCATGAAAGCACTTTTTTTCTTTTTTTTTAAAATTTTTTTTTTTTGTTTTTTGGCCTTAACTTTTGCCTAGTAGCCACCCTTTCGAGTTTTCGACTCTAGCAGGTTCTTTGCCCTAACTTTTGCCTAGACCGCCCTTTCGGGTTTTCAGCCTAGCGGGCTCAATTCTTGCCTGAAGCCGCCCTTTCGGGTTTTCAACTCCAGCTTTTATTTTTCTTTTCTTCTCTTTTTTTTTTTACTATTTTTATTATATATTTTATTTTATATTGGCAAAGAGAAAATGCTTTTTATGATGCAGACTTATGTTTGTGACCGCGCCTTTGTGGCTGCCTACGTATCTCCAAGAACTCTTCGGGGGATGGGGAGAATCAGGTCTTTCGTAGTTCCTTCCGGGATGTGAACTTCGTCCTCGGCTGGTGCGAAATTCATCTCCGACTTGATGTTAATGCGGAATTCCTTTCCGTCTCGGTGCGGAATTTATTTCCGACTTGCTGTTGGGGCAAAAGCCAATTCCGACTTAATGCTGATTGTGGAATTCATTTCCGATTTGATTTCTTTGGGATTCTTTCCCGACTTGATATTAATACAGAATTTATTTCTGACTTGATTTCTTCGCGGGATTTCTTCCCGGCTTGATTTCTTCGCGGGATTCCTTCCCGACTTGATGTTGATGCAGAATTCATTTCTGACTTGATGTCTTTGCGGGATTCCTTCCCGACTTGATGTTGATGCAGAATTCATTTCTAACTTGATTTCTTCGCGGGATTCCTTCCCGGCTTGATGTCTTTGCGGGATTCATTCCCGGCTGGATGTCTTTACGGGATTCATTCCCGGCTTTGATGATGTTGAATCAACTTATTGACTCGAGCTCTAGGCGAATCTGACTTTGTTGTTGTAGTGGTTTTACCACTGGTTGACTGAAATATGACTTGTATTCATCACAAAGAGTTTTGAATACCCACATTGTGGTGGTAACTTGAGTGGCTTGAGTGTTGAAGAAGCTTTTATGCTTTGAGTTTGTGGTTTCGCCATGTTTGAATTCTTGAGGTTAATTTGATTCCTTTTCTTGAACTTTATCTTCCTCTGAATTTGAAACTTATTCCTCAATGGTTCTCCTCTCCATAAGGAATTTTGAGGAGACTCTTCCTTGAGAAATGATCCTTGTTTATAAGGACACTTGTACTTGTGCCATGCATGGCGCTTGATTTTCAAGGTGTTTGTTGTCATCCAATTTGTGGAAATGACTGCTTCTTTTAACTTGCTTTTTCAAAATGTGAGCAGCCGCTTGGTCTTTGTCCTTATGGCTGAAATGATTTGTCATCTACCCTTGATGGGCTTGAATTTAACGGAGAGCTTGCAGTTGACCCGTTTTTGACAACTTGATTTCCTGTAGCTTTGTCCTTGATTTCTTTCTTTTACGCAGAAGTTCCTTTGACCCATTTTTTTCTTTTGCTTGTTTGCTTCCTTTTGACTAGGGGTTCCTTTTGTCCCGTTTTTCCTTTTGCTTGCTTAGAAACAGCCTCTCCATAAAGAATTTCGAGGCAACTTGATTCTGAGATGACTTGAGTAGTGTATGGATAGCATTGCGACTTCGTGCAGACCCAACCCAATTCATAACTTCTCTGTTCTATCGCTTTTAAGCTCAAAATTCAGACACCTCTCTGTCGGAGCATCTTCCATTCCTGGGTTTTCGGAGAAACCATTCTGGCCCTAACCCCTTCAATCGGCTTTGCCTCGGTACTGTTTGAAGTCTTGCGTACCCTTTGCTGGATCCTTTCCATGATTACCCTTCAAAACTTCCCTTTTGATGGTGCTTCTTAGGATGCCCCCAGCTTTGAATGATGCAGAGCAAATGAATGCATTTTTCTTTGCCAATTTTTATTATCTTTTTTTTTTATCATCATTTTTTTTTTTTTTGTGCTTTCATAGGAAAAGGATAGGGAAAGAGCATAAACATGATTGGAACGTAAACTGATCCCTTTTTATTGATAAGACAAAATTTGTGTACAAAGGACACTTAGATTTACAAATGAAAACTTGAATGAAAATGAAAATGAAAAGAAAAAAACTAGACCCTAAAAGATAGACTCTAGGTGGACTGTGATGGACTAGGATTGGATTGACTGTAGTGACTTTGTTCTTCTCGATGCTTCAATCGATCAAACATGTTGTTGTTGGTCTTGAACAATTCCTTTGTTCTTTTGGAGGTTTGATCTCAACCTTCTCAGACACAAACTTCATTCATTTCTAAGAAAAGTTCGAAAGGATCGAACGATTCTTGTTCAGCAATTTTTTTTGCATTAATCCCATGGTTAGGCAAGGGATTGGTTGATATTCAGCTTGCTCTTGGGGATGATGGACCCATTGTCAACCAAGTCTTGTAGACGGTTTTTCAAAGTCCAACATGATTCGGTCTTATGCCCATGTCCTTGATGGTACTCACAGTATTCATTGGCTTTGAAATTCCGGGGCAGGGGGTTTGGTAATGGCCTTGCTTCTAAGGGCTTCAGTAAATTTGCTTTCACTGCTTCTCGGAACACCAAAAGGATTGGCATGCCGAGATCAGTATATTGCCTCCTTGGCTGATTGCTTCCCAAATTCCCAACACGTAAAGGATTCGTGGGGATTATACTGGCTATTTCATTTGTCTCACTGGACCCAGCATGATTCTGCTTCTTGTATGAGTATTCTTTGAGTTGACCCAACTGGATTAAGTCTTCCACCTTAGTTGCAGTCGCAATGAGCGATTGGAACGTAGGCAAGTACTGTGTTTGAAGCTGTGACTGGTAGACAGGTAGTAAATTCTTGATTATTATGTCAACTTGTTCTTGTTCAGAGGGTCGGTTGATCATTTGAGCAGCTTTGGCTCTCCACCTCGAAAGGAACGAGGAGAAGGGCTCGTTTTTCTTTTGTCTAGTGGTTTCCAGCTCCCTCCGGGTAACATCCACTTCGATATTATAATGGTATTGCGTATTAAACGCATTACAGATGTCTTCCCAGGTCTTCATTTTAGACCGGTCTAGGCTGACAAACCATCTCAAAGCAGCACCAGTGAGTGATTGTTGAAACAATTGAGCAAGGAGCTCGCTGTTCAGGCCAAACGGGTTGAGGGCACCCACATACATTTTCAGGTGCGTTTTGGGACAAGTGGTTCCATCAAACTTGTCCATGTTGGGCATTTTGAACTTCGTGGGCAGTCTTGCTTCAGGGAACAAGGACAAGGAGTCCATGTCCACTACTTCCTTGTGTGTCTTAAGAGCAGTAATAGACCTTTCCAGGAGTTCTAGTTTTTCTCTCATTTTCTGAGCTTCCAGCTCAGAAGCAGTTCTGGAGGGCATGTCATCCAGGTTAAGGGCAGGGTTTGTTGGTTCAGCAGCAGGACCCTGATTAGAGGTAGTAGGTCCACTTCCCCCGGCGGAAGCCCCATTTCCATTACCACCGCCTAGTTCAGCTATTAGGACAGTCCTCTGGGCAGCCAATGCCTCATTCATTCTAGCCTCCATTCTGGCTTCCAGTTGTTCGATGAGGTTTTGGATGTCAGTGAGTGATGCCATTGGTGCAGTCGGGGTTGTTGGACTTGTGGGTGAGAGCTCAGTTGGTGTTTCGGGTACAGGTGATCTTTGGAGGGGTACCTGTAAAAGGACATAGTCAAAATGATTAGACTATCCTATATAAGGTGTTTTCATAGGTTATGTGAGGTAGGGTAGTGTTGGTATGCTAGGACACCTAGGGTAGGACCCAATGGGGTGTGATATGTACGGTGGAGTGCTTAGGGCTGGACACCTCGACTTTTCGAAAGGCCCTAAGTTCTCAAGAAAAAAAAATTGGGCCTTAGGGGCCAAAATGTGAATTTTTGGGCCTTAGGCCAAATTGGGAATTTTTGGGCCTCTGTGGCCAAGAATGTGAACTTCTGGGCCTTAAGGGCCAAATTGAGAATTTTTGGGCCTCTGTGGCCAAATTGGAAATTTTGGGCCTCAGGGGCCAAATTGAGAATTTTTGGGCCTTAGGGGCCAAATTGTGAATTTTTGGGCCTCTGTGGCCAAATTGAGAATTTTTGGGCCTTAAGGGCCAAATTGTGAATTATTGGGCCTCTGTGGCCAAATTGGAAATTTTTGGGCCTCAGGGGCCAAATTGAGAATTTTTGGGCCTTCGGGGCCCAATTGAGAATTTTTTGGGCCTTCGGGGCCAAATTGGGAATTTTTTGGGCCTTAGGGGTCAAATTGAGAATTTTTGGGCCTTAGGGGCCAAAATGAGAATTTTTGGGCCTTCGGGGCAAAAATGTAATTTTTCAGGTCTCAGGGACCAAAAATGTAATTTTTCAGGTCTCAGGGACCAAAAATGTGATTTTTCAGCTTTTGAAATGAAATGTTTTTTTTTTATGAAGTATGGGATGAATGCGTGAATGCGCACAACATCACAACATAATTCATTTTTAATGGAATGATTCAGCATCATTGGGCGCATACAGTCCTAAAGGATAGGTTCTATAGGCTATGATACAAATAGAGAATTGGCTTATAAGGGACCCTTGAACCTTGAGTATAGATATACCTAACCACATGTGAAACAAAGAGTTTCGCGTGGGTCCAACGGTACGCATACTCATGGGCCACCCCCAAAAGGATTAGGGATGGTTTGCGCTAACAGGGAGGACGCTTTGGCTGTCCGTCGACATAATCAAAGAGACCTGCCGATCAGCGCTACTTGCTATCCAGACTCAGAAGTTTGAACAGAGAGAGAAGAAATTCATTTGAAATTCATTTTTTATGCAATGGAGAAAAAGATTCTCAATCGTGCAAATAAATAAACAAATTTAAATGACTTAAAGCAAAGTTCAATTAGGTCCAAATTTTCCTTATTAAGCATTCTTAAAGAAAGAATACTTAAAATTTTTTTGTTGGGGTACCCTGCAAAACAAAGCATAGTAAAATAATACCCTAAAGAAGGGTCGGTTAGTTTACACAGCAATCGTAGTCCTCTTATGCAAAAAAAATTGCGTAACTCCCCAGCAGAGTCGCCAAACTGTGAACCCCTACCCCAAACATCATGGGCATATGAATGCATGTGACTAAGGGAAGAAATGCACGTGAATGTATGAGTCGCCACCTTGTTTAATTGTTTTAGGGTAAACTAGGAAAAACCCTAAATGACTCCAATTTTAATTAACCTAGTTACTAGATTAATTATCCCAATGTCTAAGGCATAATCTGCGAACCTGAGGTGGATCCCGAGACTATGTCATGCTGATGAAACTAACCAAAAATGAATGCTTTGCAAGATGATTGGACCAATGGACTGTTTAAGTGAGTTTGAATGATTGCGACTTGCCGCTCGGGGTTAAATCCCGAACGTGCCTACGTACTTCCGTTTGAATGGAAGATCAAAGTCAACGTAGTTCGATAGGCCTCTTCTAGAGGGCTTTAGATGGGATGCTTTATGCATGAGTGTGTGTATGCTTTGTGCATTTTTGTTTAGGCATTTTGCCAAAGAATTGATTGTCACAGGCACTTGGTGCCAAAATGTTGATTTGAGGCTTTTTGCCAAAAGAAAGGATTTGGGCTTATTCTTGCCAAAAGATAAGTTGGGCTTATTTGCTTGCCAAAGATTAATTGGGCTTATTATTGCCAAAAGATTGATTGTTTAGACGATTGTCGCCAAAATTGAATGATTTAAGGCTTTTTAGCCAAAATGAATTGATTTAGGCAATTGTTGCCAAAGGTTGGTTCAAGGCTTTTAGCCAAAAGAAATTGATTTAAGCGATTTGTCGCTATAAAAGAGATTAATTTTCACTTATAAGCAATTTATTTGCTTAAAGTGATTATTTAAAGGCTTTTTATCCAAATTATTGATTTAAGCGATTTGTCGCTATAAAAGATTAACTTTTCACTTATAAGCAATTTGTTTGCCTAAAGTGATTAATTAAATTGAAATATAGGCAATTTATTGCCATAAAAAAAACGTGTTTAAGTAGGACCTTTTAGTCACAATCATTGATTAACTGGACTTAGGCCAAGAACTGTTCGAAATAAAGGCAATTTCACCATAGTTATTGATTAACTAGGCTTCTTTAGCCAATAATGTCGGATTTAAGCTTTAATACCACGATTATTAATTAATCGGGCATTTAAGCTTAATCTTTATTTGATTGAGGCAATTTATTTGCCTGGTGGATGATATGGATGCATTCATGCAGTTATAGAGTTAAGAGGAGTAGAAAAGAAGCATGCATGAAGTGCTAAAATTAAATAGGCGTAGTTTAGTTTATGTACCTGATTTAATCTCCGACCGCTTCTTAACTCCAGGTTAAGCTCCTCGTTAAGGGAAATATTAATTAAAATGGAGTTTTAATGGCCACTTAATAAAGCAAGAAAAAATGAAAGCAGAATAAAATAAAATAAAATAAAATAAAGAATGCAGAAAGCGATAAAAGAATCGCAAAGAGCGTGAAGGGAGAAGAGAGGTCCGTCAACACAGACTGTGTGTCCCAAAACGGAGCCCCGGGGATGTTTTTTATAGGAAAAAATGCGCCCCTGGGCGCGTCTGCCCGCCGTAGCTGGGCGGGCGTGCCCGCCCTTGAGGGTGGGCATGCCCGCCTAGACTGGGCGGGCGTGCCCGCCCACGCTGGGCGGGCATGGCCGCCCAAGCTGGGCGAGCGTGCCCGCCTAGACTAGGCGGGCATGGCCGCCTAGACTGGGATGGCGTGCCCGCCCTTGAGGGTGGGCATGCGTGCCTTTCTCTTATTCTCTTCTTTTTTTTTTTCGTTCCGGAGGCTTTTCCGGGAGTTTCGGACCTCCAAAAAATATTCCGGGACCAGTTTCGTGATCCTCGTAATTTTTCGGACGTTTCAAGTACCATATTGGCACACTTCCGGTGAACTTTCTGAATGACCTCCGGTCCGGCCGGACTGTTTGCAGTCTGGAAAAATTTGCTCTTTGAGCCTCAAAATTGAGGTTTTCATAGATGATAGCGGCTACCGCTGCCTTTAAGGGCGGCCGCGGCCGAGAAAACTGGCTTTTTTTGAGCCTTAAAATTTGAGTATTCACAACTGTAGGTGTGGCTGGCACTGATGTGGGCACTTGGATCGTGGGCACTTGGATCGTGGGCACCTGGATCGTGGGCACCTGAAAGTACAAGGGTAGTTGGATTAGGTATAGTGTTTGGTGTATGAGGTAGGTTGACTCCTTGTCCAACTGTGCATGACTAATGGTGAAAGAGTGTTTTCTGTCCTCTTTGCGTTTACCCCATGTTTATGGTATGTCGTGAATGCACGTAACAGCACGTCATAATCTATTTTAATGGTATGGTTCTCATCATTGGGTGCATACAGTCCTAGAGGGTAGGTTCTTGTGAATACTCAAATTTTAAGGCTCAAAAAGCCAGTTTTCCCGGCCGCGGCGGTGGCCGCCGCCTTTAAAGGCGGCGGAGCCGCTATCGCCGGCGGCTACCGCCGCCGGCGACAGCGGCTGCAGTCGCCTGTGAATACCCATTATTTTGAGGCTCGAAGAGCCAATTTTCCCAGACTGCAAACAGTCCGGTCGGACCGGAGGTCATTTTGGAAGTTCGCCGAAAGTATGCCAATATGGTACTTGAAATGTCCGAAAAATTACGAGGATCACGGAACTGGTCTCGGAATATTTTTTGGAAGTCCGGAACTCCCGAAAAAGCCTCCGGAACTAAAAAAAGAAAAAGAAAGGGGAAAAGGCACACGTGCCCGCCCGCGGGGGTGGGCATGCCCACCCAGGCCAGGCGGGCACGCCCGCCCAAACCAGGCGGGCATGCCCGCCCAGCATGGTCGGGCACACCCGCCCAAGCCAGGCGGGCATGCCCGCCCAGACCAGGCGGGCATGCCCGCCCTCGAAGGCGGGCAGGCGCGCCCGGAATCACGTTTTTTCCTATAAAAAACGGCTCTGGGGCTCCGTTTTGACACACTCAGTCTGTGTTGACGGACGCTCCTTCTCCCTACGCTCCTTGCGATTCTTTACTGCTTTCTTGAATTTTTTAATTTTAATTTTATTGCTTTCTTGTGGTGATACTTGGTCACTAAATTAAAATTAATTAAAATTCCCTTAACGAGGAGCTTAACCTGGAGTTAAGAAGTGGCCGTCGATTAAATCAGGTACATGAACTAAACTCTGCCTATTTAATTTAGCACTTCATGCATGTTTCTCTTCTACTCCTCCTAATTCTACAACTGCATAAATGCATTCACGTCATCTTTAGGCAAGTAAATTGCCTCAATTAAATAAATTTAGGCTAAATGCCCGGTTAATTAATAATCGTGGTATTTAAACCTAAATCCGACAATATTGGCTAAAAAGCCTAGTTAATCAATAACTATGGCGAAATTGCCTTTATTTCGAACAAAGTCCGGCTTAAGTCCAATTAATCAATAATGGTGGCGAAATAGCCTTAATTAAACATGTTTTCTTGGCAATAAATTGCCTACATTGCAAATCAATTAATGACTTTTGGCAAATAAATTGCCTATAAGTAGATTAACCATTTTCTTAGCGACAAATCGCTTAAATCAATATTTTGGCTTCAAAGCCTTCAAACAATTGCTTTTGGCAAATAAATTGCCTTTAAGTCAATCAATTTTGGCGACAATCGCCCAATCATCAACTTTTGGCAATCAATTGCCTAAATCAATTTATTTTGGCTAAAAGCCTTAAATCAATCATTTTGGCGACAAACGCCCAATCAATCAATTTTCAGGCAATAAATTGCCTAAATCAACTCTTTTTGGCTAAAAGCCTTAAAATCAATCATTTTGGCGACAATCGCCTAAAGTCAATCATTTTGGCAACCGAATTGCCTAAATCAATCTTTTTGGCTAAAAGCCATTAAAATCAACATTTTTGGCATCAAATGCCTAAAAATCAATAAATTCTTTGGCAAAATGCCTAAACAAAAATGCACAAAGCATACACACTCATGCATTAAGCATACCCATTCAAAGCCCTTCAAAGAAGGCCTATCGAACTACGTTGACTTTGATCTTCTATTCAAACGGAAGTACGTAGGCACGTTTGGGATTTAACCCCGAGCGGCAAGTCAAAATCACATAAACATTTTTTCATTGGTCCAAATCACATCATCTTTCACCTTGCAAAACATTCATTCATAGGTTAGTTCATCAGCATGACATAGTCTCGGGATCCATCTCGAGTTTGCACACCATGCCTTAAACATTGGGTTAATTAATCTAATAATTAGGTTAATTAAAATTGGAGTCACTTAGGGTTTTTTCCTAGTTTACCCTAAAATAATTAAACAAGGTGGCGACTCATACATTCACGTGCATTTCTACCCTTAGTCACATGCATTCATATGCCATGACATTTTGGGGAGGGGTTCACAGTTCTATAGGCTATGACACGAATAGAGAATCGGCTTATAAAGGGACCCTTGAGCCTTGAGCATGGATATACCTAAACACATGTGAAACAAAGAGTTTCGCGTGGGTCTAACGGTACGCATGCCCATGGGCCATCCCCAAAAGGATTAGGGATGGTTTTCGGCAACAGGGAGGACGCTTTGGCTGTCCGTCGACATAATCAAAGAGACCTGCCGATCAGCGCTACTTGCTATCCAGACTCAGAAGTTTGAACAGAGAGAGAAGAAATTCATTTGAAATTCATTTTTTTTTTGCAATGGAGAAAAGGATTCTCAATCGTGCAAATAAATCAACAAATTAAAATGTCTTAATCAAATTTGTCAATTAAGTTCAAATTTCCTCTCATCGAGTATTCTTAAAGAAAGAATGCTCGATTTATATCTAGGTACCCTGCAAAACAAAACATAATACCCTAAAGAAGGGCCAGGTTAATTCATACAACAATTGTAGTCCACTTTATGCAAAATGATTACATAATTCCCCAGTGAAGTCGCCAAACTGTGAACCCCCCCCCCCCAAATGTCATAGCATATGGATGCATGTGACTAAGGGTAGAAATGCACGTGATGTGTGAGTCGCCACCTTGTTTAATTATTTTAGGGTAAACTAGGAAAAACCCTAAGTGACTCCAATTTTAATTAACCTGATTACTAGATTAATTAACCCAATGTTTAAGGCATGGTCTACGAACCCGAGGTGGATCCCGAGACTATGTCATGCTGATGAACTAACCATGAGAGTGAATGCTTTGCAGGGTGATTAATGCAATTGGACCAATGAAATGTTTAAGTGATGTTGACTTGCCGCTCGGGGTTAAATCCCAAACGTGCCTACGTACTTCCATTTGTATGGAAGATCAAAGTCGACGTAGTTCGATAGGCCTCTTTTAGAGGGCTTTGAATGAGGATGCTTTATGCATGAGTGTGTGTATGCTTTGTGCATTTTGTTTAGGCATTTTGCCAAAGAATTGATTGATTTTTAGGCATTTGATGCCAAAAATGTTGATTTTAATGGCTTTTAGCCAAAAAGATTGATTTAGGCAATCGTTGCCAAAAATGATTAATTTTAGGCGATTGTCGCCAGAATGATTGATTTTAAAGCTTTTAGCCAAAAAGAGTGATTTAGGCAATTTGATGACCAAAATGATGTTGATTGGGCGATTGTCGCCAAAATGATTGATTTAAGGCTTTTAGCCAAAATAAGTTGATTAATTTTAAGGCCTTTTGCCAAAAGATTGATTTAATTGTAGGCAATTTGTTGCCAAAACGTGATCGATTAAGGCTTTTAGCCACAATTATTAATTAATTGGACTTAAGCCGGATTTGTTTGAAATAAAGGCGATTACACCATAGCTATTAATTAACTAGGTGTTTTAAGCCAATATTGTCGGATTTAGGCTTTAATACCACGATTATTAATTAATCGGGCATTTAGCCTAAATTTATTTAATTGAGGCAATTTGTTTGCCTAATGATGTCATGGATGCATTTATGCAGTTGTAGAATTATTAGTCGTCGACCGCTTCTTAACTCCAGGTTAAGCTCCTCGTTAAGGGAATTAATTTTAATTTAATTTTAAGTGACCAAGTATCACAACAATAAAATAAAACTAAAATTAAAAAATGCAAGAAAGCAGTAAAGAATCGCAAAGAGCGTAGGGAGAAGGAGCGTCCGTCAACACAGACTGAGTGTCTTAAAACAGAGCCCAGAGCCTTTTTTTATAGGAAAAAAACGTGACCCCGGGCGCCCCTGCCTGGCCCGGGCGGGCATGTGTGCAGTAAAGAATCGCAAAGAGTGTAGGGAGAAGGAGCGTCCGTCAACACAGACTAAGTGTCTCAAAACGGAGCCCCAGAGCCTTTTTTTATAGGAAAAAAACGTGACCCCGGGCGCCCCTGCCCGCCTTCGAGGGCGGGCGTGCCCGCCCGGGCGGGGGTGCCCGCCTGGCCCGGGCGGGCATGTGTGCCTTCTCTTTTTTTTCTTTTTTTCGTTCCGGAGGCTTTTCCGGGAGTTCTGGACCTCCAAAAAATATTCCGATACCAGTTCCGTGATCCTCGTAATTTTTCGGACATTTCAAGTACCATATTGGCATACTTTCAGTAAACTTCCAAAATAGCCTTGGGTCCGGCCGGACTGCTTGCAGTCCGGGAAAGCTGGCTCTTCGAGCCTCAAAATAAATGGGTATCCACAGGCGATAGCGGCTACCGCCGCCTTTAAGGGTGGCCGCCACCGCCGCAGCCGGGAAAACTGGCTTTTTGAGCCTCAAAATTTAGGTATTCACAGGTCTGCACGAAGTCGCAATGCTATCCATACACTACTCAAGTCATCTCAGGATCAAGTTGCCTCGAAATTCTTTATGGAGAGGCTGCTTCTAAGCAAGGAAAAGGAAAAATGGGACAAAAGGAACCCCTGGTCAAAAGGAACTTCTGCACAAAAGAAAGAAATCAAGGACAAAGCTACAGGAAATCAAGTTGTCAAAAACTGGTCAACTGCAAGCTCTCCGTTAAATTCAAGCCCATCAAGGGTAGATGACAAATCATTTCAGCCATAAGGACAAAGATCAAGCGGCTGCTCACATTTTGAAAAAGCAAGGTAAAAGAAGCAGTCATTTCCACAAATTGGACGACAACAAACACCTTGAAGATCAAGCGCCAGGCATGGCACAAGTACAAGTGTCCTGATAAACAATGACCATTTCTCAAAACAAGGAAAAGGAAGAGTCTCCTCAAAATTCCGTATGGAGAGGAGAACCATTGAGAAAATAAGTTTCAAATTCAGAGGAAGATAAAGTTCAAGAAAAGGAATCAAATTAACCTCAAGAATTCAAACATGGCAAAGCCACAAACTCGAAGCATAAAAGCTTCTTCAACACTCAAGCCACTGAAGTTACCACCACAATGTGGGTATTCAAAACTCTTTGTGATGAATACAAGTCATATTTCAGTCAACCAGTGGTAAAACCACTACAACAACAAAGTCAGATTCGCCTAGGGTCATCACTATCATACGAGCTCGAGTCAATAAGTTGATTCAACAACATCAAGTCGGGAATGAATCCCGCAAAGACATCAAGCCGGGAAGGAATCCCGCGAAGAAATCAAGTAAGAAATGAATTCTGCATCAACGTCAAGTCGGGAATGAATCTCGTAAAGACATCAAGCCGGGGAGGAATCCCGCAAAGAAATCAAGTCAGAAATGAATTCTGCATCAACATCAATTCGGGAAGGAATCCCGCAAAGACATCCAGTAGGGAAGGAATCCCGCAAAGACCTCAAGCCGGGAAGAAATCCCGCGAAGAAATCAAGTCAGAAATGAATTCTGTATTAATATCAAGTCGGAAAGAAATCCCGCGAAGAAATCAAGTCAGAAATGAATTCTGTATTAATATCAAGTCGGGAAGGAATCCCGAAGAAATCAAATCAGAAATGAATTCCACAATCAGCATTAAGGTGAAATTGAATTTTGCCCCAATAGTAAGTCGGAAATAAATTCCGCACCAAGACGGAAAGGAATTCCGCACTAAACATCAAGTCGAAGATGAATTCCGCACCAGTCGAGCACGAAGTTCGCATCCCAGAAGGAACTACGAAAGACCTGATTCTCCCTATCCCCCGAAGAGTTCTTGGAGATACGTAAGCAGCCGCAAAGGCACGGTTACAAATATAAGTTTGCATCATAAAAAACATTTTCTCTTTGCCAATATAAAAAATAATAAAAAAAATATATAAAAAAGAGAAGAAAAGAAAAATAAAAAGCTGGAGTTGAAAACTCGAAAGGGCGGCTTCAGGCAAGAATTGAGCCCGCTAGGCTGAAAACCCGAAAGGGCGGTCTAGGCAAAAGTTAGGGCAAAGAGCCTGCTAGAGTCGAAAACCCGAAAGGGCGGCTACTAGGCAAAAAAAAAATATTGCTTTCATGAATTCTTTTAGAGAGTCCATTTTTGTAGGATAAACAGCAAAGTATGTCCTTAAAAGAAAAAAAAAAGGGCTTTCAAAGGTCTCCTTGGGAGTATATAAATAATTTTTTTTAGGAATCACTGATTTCCTTCGAGTCAAAATTCACTACAAGAAAAATTTGAGTCTCTAAATCGAGTCTCCAATGAGTCTCTAAAATCAAGTCTCCATCACCAGTGGTCATTCCACAACGAGTCACAAAAATCGAGTCATTCTCAAAAGTTCGTTTGAAAGCGTCACTCTTTGAGTCATTCCTCGAAAAAAAAAAAAAAAAAAAAGAGAGAGAGGAAAATGTCAATTCAATCCCCGGGGTTTCCAAAACAACCCTAAAAAATGTTAAACACAATCGTTGAGAGGTAATCCTTTAATACCTCGTCTCCACTCGGACCATCGTTTCTTCGATCCTTTCAGACGAGCGATGTCATCCACATTGTCCGTTTCCTCGAGTTATATAAGTGGCTTTGTTCTCGTTGATTCCTCAATCGATTGAACAAGTACAACACCAATGTTTTGAAGTATTCCATGGTCAGCACCATTCTGGGGGCAAGGAGTGATAAGAACCTTCACCATTCTCCCATCACAGAAGTAATCACGGAATTTTTAGTCTTTCATTAAGGGCATCAATTCTCTCAAGCAGGGGGCAAAATCCTCCAAGTCGGATTCAGGGGCAAGTGTTATTAAAAAAAAAAAAAAAAAAAAAAAAAAAAAAAAAAAAAAAACATACACAACCCAGGGTGAAACCCAACCATCGTCAATCTATTTTACACAAACCCAGGGTAGAACCTGGTTAGTAGTTAACCTTTTTCTACATAAAACCTAGGGTGAAACTCTAACCAATAACCAACCGTTTTTCATCCAAAACCAGGCCATTTGATCATTTCGACTTTAGGTGGACCCTTGGTTCTCAAAAGAAAAAAAAAATAAAATAAAACAAATATCTTTTCAAGCCCTTTAAGAGGCAAAACATCTTTTCAAGCCCTCATTAAGAGGCAAAACATCTTTTCAAGCCCTCTAAGAGGCAAAACATCTTTCCAAGTCTTCTAAGAGGCAAAACATCCTTTCAAGTCCTCTAAGAGGCAAAACATCTTTTCAAGCCCTCATTAAGAGGCAAAACATCTTTCCAAGTCCTCTAAGAGGCAAAACATCTTTTCAAGCCCTCATTAAGAGGCAAAACATCTTTTCAAGCCCTCATTAAGAGGCAAAACATCTTTCCAAGTCCTCTAAGAGGCAAAACATCTTTTCAAGCCCTCATTAAGAGGCAAAACATCTTTTCAAGCCCTCTAAGAGGCAAAACATCTTTTCAAGTCCTCTAAGAGGCAAAACATCCTTTCAAGTCCTCTAAGAGGCAAAACACCTTTTCAAGCCCTCATTAAGAGGCAAAACACCTTTTCAAGCCCTCATTAAGAGGCAAAACATCTTTTTAAGCCCTCTAAGAGGCAAAACATCTTTTCAAGCCCTCTAAGAGACAAAACATCTTTTCAAGTCCTCTAAGAGGCAAAACATCTTTCCAAGCCCTCATTAAGAGGCAAAACATCTTTTCAAGCCCTCATCAAGAGGCAAAACATCCTTTTCAAGCCCTCATCAAGAGGCAAAACATCCTTTTCAAGCCCTCATCAAGAGGCAAAACATCTTTTCAAGCCCTCATTAAGAGGCAAAACATCTTTTGAAGTCCTCTAAGAGGCAAAACATCTTTCCAAGCCCTCATTAAGAGGCAAAACATCTTTCCAAGCCCTCATCAAGAGGCAAAACATCCTTTTCAAGCCCTCATCAAGAGGCAAAACATCCTTTTCAAGCCCTCATCAAGAGGCAAAACATCCTTTTCAAGCCCTCATCAAGAGGCAAAACATCTTTCCAAGCCCTGATCAAGAGGCAAAACATCTTTTCAAGCCCTCATTAAGAGGCAAAACATCTTTTCAAGCCCTTTAAGAGGCAAAACACCTTTTCAAGCCCTCATTAAGAGGCAAAACATCTTTCCAAGCCCTCATTAAGAAGCAAAACATCTTTTCAAGTCCTCTAAGAGGCAAAACATCTTTTCAAGTCCTCAAAGAGGCAAAAACATCTTTAAGCTGCAAACATAAATCCATGCATTTGATCATTTCATTTCAAAAAAAAAAAAAAAAAAAAAAAAAAACCAACGGCAGGGTTTCCTCCTCTGCCCATCCTCAAAATTTGCTCCTTCAGACCGCCACTGGCTCTCATAAATCATTTTTATGATAGCCAGTGGGGGGCAACTGTGAATACTCAAATTTTGAGGCTCAAAAAGCCAGTTTTCCCGGACTGCGAATAATAAAATTTGCTACAGTAAATTTGACTTTGCTACAGTGCCTGTTTTCCAGGACTACAAACAGTCCGACCGGACCGAAGGCCATTTTGGAAGTTCACCAAAAGTATGCCAATATGGTACTTAAAACGTCCGGAATGTCACAAGGATGTGGAACAGGTCCCGGAATATTTTTCGGAGGTCCGAAACTCCTAAAAACTCCTCTGGAGTGAAAGGCCCAAGGGGCCGCCGCCGAGCACGGCGGCTCCAGCCGCCAGACATGGAGGCACCTGCCGCCGGCCAGCGGCGGCAGCAGCTGCCGGTCATCGGCGGCACCGGCCGCCGGCCTCCGGCGGCACCGGTTCGGCGGCACCTACCGCCGGCCATCCGCGGCACTTGCCGCCGGCGCCGGCGACACCTGCCGCCCTAGGCCCGTTTTTGGCCTATAAATAGCCACTTACCTCTTCATTTTTTGGCCACTCCTGTCTGTGTTGACGGACGATCTTTCTCCCTCACGCTTTTGCGATTCTTTTACCGCTTTTTTCATTGTTAATTCAGTCTTTATTTTTTTTATGTGTTGTGATACTTGGCCACTAAAATTAAACAAATTCTAATTAATTAATTAATATTCCCCAAGCGAGGAGCTTAATCCGGAGTTAAGAAGCGGTCGTCGATTAAATCAGGTATTTAAACGAAACTCTGTCTATTTAATTTTAGCACTTCATGCATGCTTCTCTTCTACTCCTAATAATTCTATAACTGCATAAATGCATTCATATCATATTTAGACAAATAAACTGCCTCAATCAAATATGATTAAGCTTAAATACCCGGTTAATTAATAATCGTGGTATTAATGCTAAATCCGACAATATTGGCTAAAAAGCCTAGTTAATTAATAACTACGGTTTAATTGCCTTTATTTCGAACAGTCCGGCTTAAGTCCAATTAATCAATAATTGTGGCTAAAAAGCCTTAATCAATCACGATTTGGCAACAAATTGCCTACAATTAAATCAACCACATTTTGGCAACGAATTGCCCACGGTTCAATCAATTTTTGGCAAACAAATTGCCTATAAATTAGATTAACCACTGTCTAGCGACAAATCGCTTAAATCGAACTTTTTGGCAAAATGCTTTAAATTAATCAATCTTTTGGCCAAAGGCCTTAAAATCAATCAATTCTGGCGACAATCGCCCAATCAACACTTTTGGCAAACAAATTGCCTAAATCAACTCATTTTGGCTAAAAGCCTTAAAATCAATCAATTCTGGTGACAATCGCCCAATCAACACTTTTGGCAAACAAATTGCCTAAATCAACTCATTTTGGCTAAAAGCCTTAAAATCAATCAATTTTGGCGACAATCGCCCAATCAACACTTTTGGCAAACGAATTGCCTAAATCAACACATTTTGGCCAAAGGCTTTAAATCAATCAATTTTGGCGACAATCGCCCAATCACATCATTTTGGCAAACAGATTGCCTAAATCAACACATTTTGGCTAAAAGCCTTAAAATCAATCATTTCGGCAATAATAAGCCCGAACATAAATTTTCGGCAATAATAAGCCCGAACATCAATTTTTGGCAATAATAAGCCCGAACACCAATTTTGGCAATAAAAAGCCCAAACATCACTTTGGCGACAAATCGTCCAACAAAACGTCTTTCGGCAATAATAAGCCCGAACATCAATTTTGGCAATAATAAGCCCAAATATCAACTTTGGCGACAAATCGCCCGACAACCATTTTTGGCACGAATGCCTTAAAACCAACATTTTTGGCGACAAACGCCTAATCGAATCAATCGATCCTTTGGCAAAATGCCTAAACAAACGTGCACAAAGCATACACACACTCATGCATTAAGCATACACCTTCAAAGCCCTTCAAAGAAGGCCTATCGAACTACGTTGACTTTGATCTTCCATTCAAATGGAAGTAAGTAGGCACGTTAGGGATTTAACCCCGAGCGGCAAGTCGAAATCACTTAAACATTTCATTTGGTCCAATTACATCATTTACCTTGCAAAGCATTCATTCTTTTGGTTAGTTGATCAGCATGACATGGTCTCGGGATCCACCTCGGGTTCGCAGATTGTGCCTTAAACATTGGGATAATTAATCTAGCAATTAGGTTAATTAAAATCGGAGTCAACTTAGGGTTTTTTCCTAGTTTACCCTAAAATAATTAAACAAGGTGGCGACTCATACATTCACGTGCATTTCTGCCCTTAGTCATATTCATTATATGCCTATGTTCGGGGGAGGGGTTCACAAATGCGCACAACATCACGTCATAATCTATTCATGATATGATTCAGATCATTGGGTGCATACAGTCCTAAAGGATAGGTTCTATAGGCTATGACGCAAATAGAGAATAGGCTTATAAAGGGACCCTTGAACCTAGGGCATGGATATACCTAACCACATGTGAAACAAAGAGTTTCGCGTGGGTCCAACAGTACACATGCCCATGGGCCATCCCCAAAAAGATTAGGGATGGTTTGCGGTAACAGGGAGGACGCTTTGGCTGTCCGTCGACAAAATCAATGAGACCTGCCGATCAGCGCTACTTGCTATCCAGACTCAGAAGTTTGAACAGAGAGAGAAGAAATTCATTTGAAATTCATTTTTTTATGCAATGGAGAAAAGGATTCTCAATCGTGCAAATAAATCAACAATTTAGAATGATTTAATTAAATTGTACAATTAAGTTCAAATTCTCCTTATTCGTATTCTTAAAGAAAGAATACTTGATTCAATGTTAAGGTACCCTGCAAAACAACGCATAGTAAAATAAAACCCTAAAGAAGGGCTGGTTAGTTTACACAGCAATTGTAGTCCTCTTCATGCAAAATGATTACATGATCTCCCCAGCAGAGTCGCCAAACTGTGAACCCCTACCCCAAATATCATAGGCATATGAATGCATGTGACTAAGGGCACAAATGCATGTGAGTGTGTGAGTCGCCACCTTGTTTAATTATTTTAGGGTAAACTAGGAAAAAACCCTAAGTGACTCCAATTTTAATTAACCTAAATGCTAGATTAACTAACCCAATGTTAAGGCCTGGTTTGCGAACCCGAGGTGGATCCCGAGACTATGTCATGCTAATGAACTAACCAAAACAATGAATGCTTTGCAGGGTAAATGATGCAATTGGACCAATGAAAGTGTTTATGTGATTTTGACTTGCCGCTCGGGGTTAAATCCCAAACGTGCCTACGTACTTCCGTTTGAATGGAAGATCAAAGTCAACGTAGTTCGATAGGCCTCTTTTAGAGGGCTTTGAATGGGGATGCTTTATGCATGAGTGTGTGTATGCTTTGTGCATTTTGTTTAGGCATTTTGCCAAAGACTTGATTGATTTTTAGGCATTTGATGCCAAAAATGTTGATTTTAATGGCTTTTAGCCAAAAAGTTTGATTTAGGCAATTGTTGCCAAAAATGTTGTGATTTAGGCGATTGTCGCCAAAATTGATTGATTTCAAGGCTTTTTAGCCAAAAGTTTGATTAATTTAAAGGCTTTTTGCCAAAAAAGGTTGATTTAAGCGATTTGTCGCTGAAAGTAGTTAATCTAGTTTATAGGCAATGTGTTTGCCAAAAATTGATTAACTGGATTGTAATGTAGGCAATTTTATTGCCAAGAAAAACGTGTTTGAATTAAGGCCTTTTAGTCACAATTATTGATTAATTGGACTTAAGCCGAATTTGTTCGAAATAAAGGCAATTTCACCATAGTTATTGATTAACTAGGCTTTTTTTAGCCAATATTGTCGGATTTAAGCTTAACACCATGATTATTGATTAACCGGGCGTTTAGCCTAAATTTATTTAATTGAGGCAGTTTGTTTGCCTAATGATAACATGGATGCATTTATGCAGATGTAGAGTTATTAGGAGTAGAAGAGAAGCATGCATGAAGTGCTAAAATTAAATAGGCAGAGTTTAGTTCATGTACCTGATTTAATCGTCGACCGCTTCTTAACTCCAGGTTAAGCTCCTCGTTAAGGGAAAATTAATTAATTCGATTTTAATGACCACTTAACAAAGCAAGAAAGCAATTAAAGCTAAACTAAAATGCAGAAAAGCAGTAAAGAATCGCAAGGAGCGTAGGGGAGAAGGAGCGTCCGTCAACACAGACTGAGTGAGTTGAAAGGTCACACCGGGCCTGTATTTATAGGCAAAAACGGATTGTTTCGGCGGCTGGGCCGCTGGGGCCGGTGACCTGGGCCGCCGGGTTCGGCGGCCCGAGCCACCGAGGCCGGTGGTTCTGCTATTTTTCCGTTTCGGAGGCTTTTTCGGGAGTTCCGGACCTCCAAAAAATATTCCGGGACCAGTTCCGCGATCCTCGCGACGTCCCAGACGTTTCAAGTACCATATTGGCATACTTCCGGTGAACTCTCCGAATGGCCTCCAGCCCGGTTGGACTGTTGGCAGTCCGGGAAAATTGGCTCTTTGAGCCTCAAAATTTGGGTATTCACACTTCCCGATTCGGCACGATACCGACGCGATGCGCGGTTTCCAATCTGAGGTAAGTAATTTACGCTTGAATTTCATGCTTTTTGTGTTGCCCTGGGCATTTTGTGAATGATTTTGTGTGATTTTCATGCTGTCTGTCCATCGACAGTAGCGTCATGCAGGAGAGAGTTGCGTGACGCAGCTGTTCTCGCAAGCAGTTGCGTGATGCAGCTGTTCTTATGTGAACAGTTGCATGACGCAGCTGTTTGAAGCTGCGTGACTGTGTTGTCTCTGAACTTTTGATTTCGCCTTTTTTGCGCATCTTAATACCTTATTTGTTGTCTTAGAGTGTGATGCGATGTTGAATGTGACTTATCTAGGCCCTGTAAATGCATAGAAAAGCACAGAAACTGGTAGATTTAACGTTAGGTTTTCCTGTCTTACCTTTGACAGTCGCGTCACGTAGCTGTTCTTTGGAAGAACAATTCCGTGACGCAACTGCGAGTCAAGGGACGCAGTTCTTTGACAAGCTGCGTGGCGCAGCTCTGTAGTTGCGTGACGCATCTACAATTGCGTGACGCGACTATGCCTGGCCAGGAATTTGAATGCTCAATTTTCCTGCAATGAAAACAAAAATAAACAAATGTTAGCTTAGCTCTTTGTCTGAATGGATTTCTTACACAGGTTGATCTGGGCAAGGCCCGTGCTGGCGGGTCCTCCACTGATGCCTCTGCTTTCTGGGACTTATTGGATCCCTCGATGCGGTCCAGAGTTGTCGCAGCTGGATTTGGCGATTATGCCGCTGGTCTTCGCTAGACTCAGCCCCGGTTTCCACCCGCCATGCCCTATGCATTGATGGAGCGGTGGAACGATTGTACACATTCATTTATCTTTGGCTTTGGAGAGATGACACTGACTCCAGCCGATTTCACTGCCATCACTAGGCTCGGGTTTGATGGCGAGGCTGTTCCTCTCGATTCCCGGTACCAGACAACTGCATTGGGAGCTGAGCTCCTTAGTACCTTGCTCGGTGTTACCACTCGTACTAGGTACACCGCACAGGGGTATGTTTCTTATGAGGTGGTCTACAAGTTTTGGGCCGAGCGGATTCGCACGAGACTGGCAGCTTGGAGAGAGCTACCTGCGGATGTCAAACCTGCGGCTCCTGCTTATACCTGAGAGGAGAGGGACCGGGCACCGAGGTCCTTCATCTTCTACATCATCTCCTCCCAGCTTCTATGCACCTCCCAGAATAAGGGAGATCCCGCTGTTCTGGCTTGCCTACGGGATTTGAGCCTTATCGGCTCTTATGACTGGGCCTCTCTCGCGTTGGCTCATCTCTACCATGGTCTAGATGTATGGACCAGGGGTAGTTGTGAGTCTAACTGGCAGTTCCTCCGCCCGCTTGAGGTAAGATACCTGAATTTTCTTCCTTTATCTTTTAATCACCCAGATTTTCACTCAACTGTTTGGAACTTATCACAGGTATGGGAGTACGAGTATCGGATCTATCCTGGAGGTCCGGAGAGTGATGTACCTACTGAGGCTCGACGGATTTCTCGATACCTGGCGCATCGCCATCATACCTTTTCCAGTTCAGAGGATCCGCACTACTGGAGGCGCTATCTTAACGATAGGGCCTTGGCTGATGTAAGTACAAAGAACCTTCTGAGTAGCATGTCTTCTTTTATTTTTATTACTTATTTGCTGACTTTTCTGTCTTGCAGCTCTTTCTGACTCCCTGGGAGGGAGATGCTTGGATTGCCTATGCCCCCCGAGCCCGAGCGGAGGCCCTTACCCGGTCCAGAGTCTTACTCCAGGGCTATTGGGTAGACCGGTATTTCTTGGGAGAGAGGGTCCTCGAGATCCGTACTGCTACGGCCCAGAGGCGAGTGCCTGTTGCTCCTCTTCGCCACATGTGCGTCTTAGATGGGGTGACACCGGAGGATAGGTTGCTGGAGTACGGTGGCTTCCCGGCCGATGACTTCCTGGTGCCTGGCGATTACACCTCCTATTTCTCCTCTCGGTTGCAGGCCAGATTGCTAGACGTCCGAGAGTACTCTCAGGTAATTCTTTTGCCCTCATTATTGATTTTCCCAATATTTTGACCAAGCAATTAACTGGATTTCTTTGACTTATTGCAGGATAAGAAGAGGCATCAGACTCCTGCCTTTTATGGGACACAGGCAGAGGCTGATGTTCCTGCCGGGCTTGTGGGTGCCGTGCTAGGTGATGACCCCTTCCCTCCGGGCATGGAGGTTACTTTGGACCCCACTCTGGGCCTTGGGCCGGCCATTGCTATTCCTGCTGACCTCAGGCAGGCTCCGTCACAGCTACAGGTGGATCCTGAGCATGCCACACATGTAAGTAGAAAAACGAATTTACTAAGTCAGATATATTTACCTGGAGGATTCTTTATTGAATGCCTTTCTGCATTTGCAGGTGCTTGCTCAGAGATATCAGGAGCTATACCAGAGGTTCTGCTTCGCTCGGTCCTACATCGCCAGGTTGTATCCAGAGCGCCATGATATGGTATGACTCTTTTACTCTTGACCTTTCGCTTCGTATACTCTTCTCACCCTTTTCCCCCCTTTTTATTTCTCAGGAGTTGGAGATTGGCAGGCTACGGAGACATCAGTCCCGTCAGGCCGCTGCTGTCTCTCGTCTCCAGATGGAGGTTGACAGGCTCCGGACTAGACTAGAGGTGGAGGGGATTCCTTTGGATTTCTCCGAGGAGGAGGAGGATGATGATGATGGCTCTTCGTTTGACGACGCTCCACCGCCTCCACCATCCTCTATCAGGCAGGCGGCAGCTGGTCCCAGCCGGAGGCGACGTTAGCTGATCCTCTCCATTTTTGATTGCATTTTTTTATGATATTTTGTAGCTCCTTGGAGCACATTTTCAGTATTATTTACATTTCTTTTACAGTATTATTTACATTGCTTTTATTATTTACAATTTTTGAGACTTCACTTTATTCCTGCATAAAGAAAACAAAACATAGAAACGCAAAAAGGAAGTACCCCACTCACTTGCGAGAGTGGTCCATCTTGTTAATGCGGGCATAAATGCCCAACTACCTTATTGCAAAACAGACAAAAGAAAAATGAAATGCAAATTAAACAAAACCACAAAACAAAAAGGAAACGTCCCACTCACCTGCCGGAGTGGTCCGCCTTATTAATGCGGGCGTAAATGCCCATCTACTTTATTCCAAAATAGACAAAAGAGAATAAAATAAAAATTAAATAAAACCACGGAAATAAAAAAGAGACGTCCCACTCACCTGCTAGGGTGGTCCATCTTATTAATGCGGGCGTAAATGCCCATCTGCCGTAGTGGTCCGTCCTGTCGCGCATAAATGCCCATCTACCAGAGTAGTCCATCCTGTCGCGCATAAATGCCCATCTACCGAGTGGTCCATCTTGTTAATGCGAGCATAAATGCCCATCTACCAGAGTGGTCCATCTCGTTAATGCGGGCGTAAATGCCCAACCACTTTATTCCAAAACTTATCACCACCGAAAGTAGATGCCATGCCAGATGGTGATAGCATCGCATTCACTGAAGCCTTTCCACTCCTATAAATAGAAGTTCCCTTCTTCGTTCTCTCCTCACTCCACCGCATTCAAAACAACCCTTTTCTTCAATAACCCTTGTCCTCCATGGCTTTCAGAAACCAAGTCTCATCCTTTCTTCAATCCATTCCTGATGACCTGTGGCAGATCCACCCCATGAACTAACTAGCCTAGCTGAAACACTTCAAAGACTTGAAGCCTGACCATGGTTTCTTGTCCTGGCTCGTGAGGTACTTTAACCCAAATACTATGGTTTTTCGATTTGAAGATTCTGAAGTAACTCCAACCTATGAGGAAATGTGCGCCGTGATGGGTCATCACCCTGAACAAAATGAAACTCCGGCTTTGCCCCCAGGCCCCAGATATGATCCGGCCGAGATTGCGGCTCTATGCCCGGTTTACCTTCCTGACGGAATAGACCCGGATCAAGGCCTTCCCTTAGAGCCTTTTCTGAATAGGGTTCTGTCTATGGATGCGAACCCCTCTTGGGTTTGGGCTTGTTGTTTCTGTGAACCCCTCCCCCCGAATACATAGGCATGTGATGCATATGATGAATGAGAAGAAATGCACGTGAGTGTGTGAGTCGCCACCTTGTTTAATTATTTTAGGGTAAACTAGGAAAAAACCCTAAGTGACTCCATTTTTAATTAACCTAGTTACTAGATTAATTATCCCAATGATTAAGGCACAATCTACGAACCCGAGGTGGATCCCGAGACTATGTCACGCTGATGAACTAATCGATGGATGAATGCTTTGCAAGGTGAATGATGGATTAATGAAATGTTTGAGTGATTTTGACTTGCCACCCGGGGTGAAATCCCGAACGTGCCTACGTACTTCCGTTTGAATGGAAGATCAAAGTCAACGTAGTTCGATAGGCCTTCTTTGAAGGGCTTTGAATGGGTATGCTTAATGCATGAGTGTGTATGCTTTGTGCATGAGTGTGTATGCTTTGTGCATGAGTGTGTATGCTTTGTGCATGAGTGTGTGTATGCTTCGTGCATTTTGTGTGTATGCTTTGTGCATGAGTGTTTAGGCATTTCGCCAAAGATTGATTGATTTTTAGGCATGTTGCCAAAAATGTTGATTTTAATGGCTTTTAGCCAAAATGATTTGATTTAGGCAATTGTTGCCAAAATGTGCGATTTAGGCGATTGTCGCCAAAATGGTTGATTTTAAGGCCTTTGGCCAAAATGTGTTGTTTTAGGCAATTAGTTTGCCAAAAATGTGCGATTTAGGCGATTGTCGCCAAAATGGTTGATTTTAAGGCCTTTGGCCAAAATGTGTTGTTTTAGGCAATTAGTTTGCCAAAAATCTGCGATTTAGGCTTTTAATGCCACGATTATCAATTAATCGGGCGTTCGAGCTTAATCACAATTTATTGTCGAAACGTGATTGATTAAGGCTTTTAGCCACAATTATTGATTAATTGGACTTAAGCCAGATTTATTCGAAATAAGGCAATTGAACCGTAGTTATTAATTAACTAGGCTCTTTTAGCCAATATTGTCGGATTTAAACTTTAATACCACGATTATTGATTAACCGGGCATTTAAGCTTAATCAAATTAATTAAGGCAGTTTATTTACCAAAAATAATGACGTGGATGCATTTATGCAATTGTAGAATTATTAAGAGTAGAAGAGAAATATGCATGAAGTGCTAAAATTAAATAGGCAGAGTTTTGTTTACATACCTGATTTAATCGACGACCGCTTCTTAACTCCAGATTAAGCTCCTCGCTTAGGAAATATTAATTAATTTTAATTTGTTTAATTTTAATGTCCAAATATCACAATAAAAATGCAATAAAAATTAAATTAAATGCAAAAAGCGGTAAAGAAAACGCAAGGAGCGTGAGAGGGAGAAGGATTCGTCCGTCAACACAGACAGGGGTGTCAAAAATAGGCTGAAAATGGTCTATTTATAGGCCATTTTCGGGTCCAGGGCGACAGGTGCCGCCTGGTCGGCGGCAGCTGCCGCCTAAGAGGCTGGGCGGCAGGTGCCGCCTGGGAGGGCGGCAGGTGCCGCCCAGTCGGTGGGGCAGCAGGTGCCGCCCATGCTGGGCGGCTGCTGCCGCCCAGGCGGTGGGGCGGCAGCTGCCGCCGTGTCCGGCGGCCGGCGCCGCCGTAGCTGGTGGTGGCCACCATGTCTCGCTCCGGGAGCTTTTTTGGGAGTTTCCGACCTCCAAAAATCATTCCGGGATCGATTCTGCGATCCTCGTGAAATTCCGGACGTTTCAAGTACCATATTGACATATTTTCGGTGAACTTTCAAAATGGCCTTCGGTCCGGCCGGACTGTTTGCAGTCCGACATTGACACTGTAGAAAAGTCAAAGTTACTGTAGCAGGGTCAAAATTTGAGTATTCACAGTTGCCCCCCACTGGCTATCATAAAAATGATTTATGAGAGCCAGTGGCCGTCTGAAGGAGCAAATTTTGAAGGTGAAACTCGGACCTTGGGCCAAATTGGGATTGTGGGGCCTTGGGCTGAGTTGTGAATTTTCGGACCCTAGGCCGAGTTTTGAATTTCGAGCCTTAGGCCGAATTGTGAATTTTCAGGCCTCTGCGGCCGAATGTGAATTTTCGGGCCTCTATGGCCTGAATGTGATTTTTCGGGCCTCTGTGGCCTGGATGTGATTTTTCGGGCCTCTAGGGCCTGAATTGTGATTCTTCGGGCCTCTGGGGCCTGATTGTGATTCTTCGGGCCACTTTGGCCTGAATGTGATTTTTCGGGCCTCTGGGGCCGGAATTGTGATTTTTCGGGCCTCTGGGGCCTGATTGTGATTCTTCGGGCCACTTTGGCCTGAATGTGATTTTTCGGGCCTCTGTGGCCTGAATGTGATTTTTCGGGCCTCTGGGGCCGGAATTGTGATTTTTCGGGCCTCTGGGGCCTGATTGTGATTCTTCGGGCCACTTTGGCCCGAATGTGATTTTTCGGGCCTCTGTGGCCTGAATGTGATTTTTCGGGCCTCTGGGGCCTGAATTGTGATTTTTCGGGCCTCTGGGGCCTGATTGTGATTCTTCGGGCCACTTTGGCCCGAATGTGATTTTTCGGGCCTCTGTGGCCTGAATGTGATTTTTCGGGCCTCTGGGGCCTGAATTGTGATTTTTCGGGCCTCTGGGGCCTGATTGTGATTCTTCGGGCCACTTTGGCCCGAATGTGATTCTTCAGGCCTCTGTGGCCTGAATGTGATTGTTGGGCCTCTGCGGCCGAATGTGATTGTTGGGCCTCTGCGGCCGAATGTGATTTTTATTTTTATATGCATGGAATTATATTTGCAACTTAAAGATGTTTTAGCCTCTTTGAGGAGTTAAAAAGAAATTTTGCCTCTTAGAGGACTTGAAAAGATGTTTTGCCTCTTAGAGGGCTCGAAAAGAGATTTGTTTTATTTTTGTGTTTTTTTTTATTTTATTTTATTTTTTTTTTTTTTGAGAACCAAGGGTCCACCTAAAGTCGAAATGATCAAATGGCTTGGTTTTGGATGAAGAATGGCTGGCTATTGGTTAGGGTTTCACCCTAGGTTTTATGTAAAAAGAGGTCGACGATAGTTGGGTTTCACCCTAGGTTGTGTATGTTAACACTTGCCCCTGAATCCGACCTGGAGGATTTCGCCCCCTGTTTGATGCCTTTATTAGCTGAAATAGAATTTCTTCTTAATGAAAGACTAGAAATTCCGTGATTACTTCTGTGATGGGAGAATGGTGAAGGTTCTTATCACTTCTTGCCCCCAGAATGGTGATGACCATGGAATACTTCAAAACATTGGTGTTGTACTTGTCCAATCGATTGAGAAATCAAAGAGAACAAAGCCACTTATATGACTCGAGGAAACAGACAATGTTGATGACATCGCTCGTCTGAAAGGATCGAAGAAACGATGGTCCGAGTGGAGACGAGGTGTTAAAGAATTACCTCTCAACGATTATGTTTGACATTTTTAGGGTTGTTTTGGAAACCCCGGGGATTGACATTTTCCTCTTTTTTTTTTTTTTTTTTTTTTTTTGAGGAATGACTCAAAGAGTGACGCTTTCAAGATGAACTTTTGAGAATGACTCAATTTTTTGTGACTCCTTGTGGAATGACCACTGGTGATGGAGACTTGATTTTAGAGACTCAAATTTTTCTTGTAGTGAATTTTGACTCGAAGGAACTTAGTGTTCATCCTACAAAAATGGACTCTCTAAAAGAATTCATGAAAGCACTTTTTTTTTTTTTTTTTTTTTTTTTTTTACCTAGTAGCCGCCCTTTCGGGTCTTCGACTCTAGCAGGCTCTTTGCCCTAACTTTTGCCTAGACCGCCCTTTCGGGTTTTCAGCCTAGCGGGCTCAATTCTTGCCTGAAGCCGCCCTTTCGGGTTTTCAACTCCAGCTTTTATTTTTCTTTTCTTCTCTTTTTTTTATATATATATATATATATATTTTTTTTATATATTTTTTATATTGGCAAAGAGAAAATGCTTTTTATGATGCAAACTTATGTTTGTGACCGCGCCTTTGTGGCTGCCTACGTATCTCCAAGAACTCTTCGGGGGATGGGGAGAATCAGGTCTTTCGTAGTTCCTTCCGGGATGCGAACTTCGTGCTCGGCTGGTGCAGAAATTCATCTCCGGCTTGATTTCTTCGCGGGATTTCTTCCCGGCTTGATGTCTTTGCGGGATTCCTTCCCGGCTGGACGTTTTTGCAGGATTCCTTCCCGACTTGATGTTGATGCAGAATTCATTTCTGTCTTGATTTCTTCGCGGGATTTCTTCGCGGGATTCCTTCCCGGCTTAATGTATTTGCGGGATTCCTTCCCGGCTTGATGTCTTTGCGGGATTCCTTCCCGGCTTGATGTCTTTGCAGAATTCATTTCTGTTTTGATTTCTTCGCAGGATTCCTTTTCTTGAACTGTATCTTCCTCTGAATTTGAAACTTATTTCCTCAATGGTTCTCCTCTCCATAAGGAATTTTGAGGAGACTCTTCCTTTTCCTTATTTTGGGAAATGATCCTTGTTTATAAGGACACTTGTACTTGTGCCATGCTTGGCGCTTGATTTTTAAGGTGTTTGTTGTCATCCAATTTGTGGAAATGACTGCTTCTTTTAACTTGCTTTTTCAAAATGTGAGCAGCCGCTTGGTCTTTGTCCTTATGGCTGAAATGATTTGTCATCTACCCTTGATGGGCTTGAATTTAACGGGGAGCTCGCAGTTGACCCATTTTTGACAACTTGATTTCCTGGAGCTTTGTCCTTGATTTCTTTCTTTTGTGCAGAAATTCCCTTTGACCCATTTTTTTTTTCTTTGGCTTGTTTGGAAGCAGCCTCTCCATAAAGAATTTCGAGGCAACTTGATTCTGAGATGACTTGAGTAGTGTATGGATGGCATTGCGACTTCATGCAGACCCAACCCAATTCCAAAACATAACTTCTTTATTCTGTAGCTTTTAAGCTCAAAATTCAGACACCTCTCTGTCGGAGCATCTTCCATTCTTGGGTTTTCGGAGAAACCATTCTGGCCCTAACCCCTTCGATCGGCTTTGCCTCGGTACTGTTTGAAGTCTTGCGTACCCTTTGCTGGATCCTTTCCATGATTACCCTTCAAAACTTCCCCTTTGATGGTGCTTCTTAGGGTGCCCCCAGTTTTGATTGATGCAGAGCAAATGAAAGGATGAATGCATTTTTCTTTGCCAATTTTTATTATCTTTTTTTTTTTTTCATTTTTTTTTATTATTATTTTTTTCGATTTTTTTTTTTTTTTTTTTTTGTGCTTTCATAGGGAAGGATAGGGAAAGAGTATAAACATGATTGGAACATAAACTGATCCCTTTTTATTGATAAGACAAAATTTATGTACAAAGACTCTTAGATTTACAAATTCGAATTGAATGAAAACTTGAATGGAAATGAAAATGAAAAGAAAAAAAAAAACTAGACCCTAAAAGATAGACTCTGTGATGGACTAGGATTGGATTGACTGTAGTGACTTTGTTCTTCTCGATGCTTCAATCGATCAAACATGTGGTTGTTGGTCTTGAACAATTCCTTTGTTCTTTTGGAGGTTTGATATCAACCTTCTCAGACACAAACTTCATTCATTTCTAAGAAAAGTTCGAAAGGATCGAACGATTCTTGTTCAGCAATTTTTTTTTGCATTAATCCCCTGGTTAGGCAAGGGATTGGTTGATGTTCAGCTTGCTCTTGGGGATGATGGACCCATTGTCAACCAGGTCTTGTAGACAATTTTTCAAAGTCCAGCATGATTCGGTCTTATGCCCATGTCCTTGATGGTACTCACAGTATTCATTGGCTTTGAAATTCCGAGGCAGAGGGTTTGGTAATGGCCTTGCTTCTAAGGGCTTCAGTAAATTTGCTTTCACTGCTTCTCGGAACACCAAAAGGATTGGCATGCCGAGATCAGTATATTGCCTCCTTGGCTGATTGTTTCCCAAATTCCCAACACGTAAAGGATTCGTGGGGATTATATTGGCTATTTCATTTGTCTCACTGGACCCAGCATGATTCTGCTTCTTGTATGAGTCTTCTTTGAGTTGACCCAACTGGATTAAGTCTTCCACCTTAGTTGCAGTCGCAATGAGCGATTGGAACGTAGGCAAGTACTGTGTTTGAAGCTGTGACTGGTAGACAGGCAGTAAATTCTTGATTATTATGTCAACTTGTTCCTGTTCAGAGGGTCGGTTGATCATTTGAGCAGCTTTGGCTCTCCACCTCGAAAGGAACGAGGAGGAGGGCTCATTGTTCTTTTGTTTAGTGGTTTCTAGCTCCCTCCGGGTAACATCCACTTCGATATTATAATGGTATTGCGTGTTGAAAGCATTGCATATGTCCTCCCAATTCTTCATTTTGGAACGATCCAAGCTTACAAACCATCTTAATGCAGCACCAGTCAAAGATTGTTGAAACAACTGAGCAAGGAGCTCGCTGTTCAGGCCAAAGGGGTTGAGGGCACCCACATACATTCTCAGGTGCGTTTTGGGACAAGTGATTCTGTCAAACTTATCCATGTTGGGCATTTTGAATTTTGTTGGCAGTCTCGCTTCGGGGAACAAGGACAAGGAGTCCATGTCCACCACTTCCTTGTGTGTTTTAAGGGCAGTGATTGACCTTTCCAAGAGTTCCAGCTTCTCTCTCATTTTCTGAGGTTCCAGCTCAGAGGCAGTTCTGGAGGGCATGTCATCCAAGTTAAGGGTAGGGCTTGTCGGTTCTGCAGCAGGTCCCTGATTGGAGGCAGAAGGTCCACTTCCCCCAGAAGAAGCCCCATTTCCATTACCCAGCTCAGCTATTAGGGCAGTCCTCTGTGCAGCTAAGGTGTCATTCATTCTGGCCTCCATCCTGGCTTCCATTTGTTCCATAAGGTTTTGAATGTCAGACAGTGATGCCATTGGTGCAGTTGGGGTTGTTGGACTTGTGGGTGAGAGCTCAGTTGGTGTTTCGGGTACAGGTGGTCTTTGGAAGGGTACCTGTGAAAGGACATAGTCAAAATGATTAGACTATCCTATATAAGGTGTTTTCATAGGGTATGTGAGATAGTGTGAGGTAGGGTAATGTTGGTATGCTAGGACACCTAGGATAGGACCTAATGGGATGTGATATGTAAGGTAGAGTGCTTAGGAGGTACAGATTAATAAAACTTTCCCAAAAAGGATTCATAAGAGACTTGATACTGACTTAAAAGAAATTTTTTCTTTTTTTTTTTTTTAGGTTCCCGTCGGATTAGTCAATCAGATGATGGAGCTAGTTCTCGGTATGCAGGAGGAACTAACTTCAGCCTGGACTCTGCAGGCCTTTGATGACCAGAGGAGGAGGAGACCTCGTCGCTGATACTTAGATTTTACTTGTTTTCTTTGCTGTAATTTGTACTGAACTTTGACTGTACCTGCACTTGATTAGTACTTAACAACTTACGTGTATGCATGTTTATTTACTTCAGTCAAGAAAAAAAAAAAATTCTATTGCTGCCCCCCCTTTTTTTTATAAAAAAAAAAAAAGAAACATGAATCCCTCTTACAACCATAACATGCACAGCTGGACCAGGAGTCTTTCCAAAGTCGAAAAGATTAACCTAGGAAGGTACGGTCTTTCTCCTATTGTTACTCTTAGGGGTGTAGTAATTGATTGGGATTTTTTACGGGCCTGTATTAAACTTTGGGACCCTGAAACCTACGTTTTCCGATTTGGGGCGATGATGGAGGAAATGTGCCCTCTCTTTGAGGAGTTTTGTGCCATTATAGGGTGTGACCCCAATGCCCCTTTGGTCAAGCATGAGGTAAAAATTGGGTATGTTAGGTCATTTGAAACCCTATTTCAGTTTAGCCGACCCCAAGCTAAGGCTATGATCGTTGATGACCAAAAAGCAATTCTGCTGCCTCTGATTGACGAATTCTCAGAGGCTTGCCCAGATGACCCAGACCGGATGAGGTTGAGGATGCGGGCCTTAGTTTTCTATTTATTGGCTGGCTTTTTGTTTAACCAGGACCCAGGCTTTGGGGATTTGCGTCTTTGTCCCATGGTTCGACAAATGGAGGATATGGGTTGTATTGGTGGCATTGTGCTGGCCGAGACTATTAGGAGCCTTGACGGGGCTGCTTTAGGGTTTGATGACTGGACAGTTTCTCCCATCATTCTCCAGGTATTTCCCTTTGTTATCTTTGTTATCTTTTCCTCTCTTTTTTACTTTATTCCCTTGTAATAGAAAGGATCCATTACTCAGGTCTGGTTGAAGGACCACCTTCAAGTGGTTGCTACTCTTACTCTCTTGCCCTATAATCCCACTCAGTATCGTATGCAGAGGATTTTGATCACCCACCCATCTACTGATTCATGGACTTCATGGCTAATTGAGTTGGGTCCAAATGAGATACTGTGGTTCATCTCATGGTACAACATCACCCGCTTCATCCAGGTCAGCTTTCGCCATTCTCGGGTTTACCTTTTAGGCCTCACACACTGTACTTGGTACTGCGCTTCGCGCGTTTTGAGGCAAATGGGGATAGATCAGACTGCTCCACTGTCTGGCCGATTGAGAGACCAAGGAGGACTGCACTGCTGAGTGCACTCGAAGGTTGGGTTCAGACTGACGCTGATGATGAGGCTGGGACTGGGGAGGAGATTGTGTTGGCTCCTCGGACAGGCGAGGCTGGACAGAGTTTAACAGCTAAGGATGACTCAGAGGATGTTGCTCCACGGAGGAGACGGGACATCTAGACTCCTATAGGCTTTTGGACTTTTGTTGTCTTTTATTTTGACTTTTATTTGGCTTTTGGATTTTTTCCTTTGGATGTATTTTTTTTGCTTTAGACTTGGATTTAGACTTCATTATTTGTTTGGACTCTTTTGCTTTCCGCCTGACTTTGGGCTGCTATTGGAATGAGATTTGACTTTTTAGCTTAAATTGAGAAAATCATTTAGCTTTCCAAGCATTTTCCAACTTTATTTATTTCAAGCTCTAATTTTTGCCTAAGCTGCCCTTTCGAGTTTTCAACTTAGCGAGCTTACCCATTTTTGTCTAAGCCGCCCTTTTTGGGTTTTCAGCTTAGCGGGCCCCGACTTTTGCCTAAGCCGCCCTTTCGGGTTTTCGACTTAGCGGGTTTTTCTTTTTTTTTCTTGTTTTCTTCTTTTTTTTTATTTGGCAAAGAAGAATGAAATTATGAAATGTTTAGACCGCGCCCAAAGAGGGCTGCCTACATATCTCCGATATATAATTTCTTTTTTCCAAAGAGAATCAGGTCTAATGTAGTTCATCTTACATTATGCAATGATTACAATTACACAAAATATCTTTTTAACTGATCTAAATTACATGGATTATGTGAACCCCTTTCCCCGGATTGCATAGGCATGTGATACATATGACAAAAGAAAGAAATGCACGTGAGTGTGTGAGTCGCCACCTTGTTTAATTATTTTAGGGTAAACTAGGAAAAACCCTATGTGACTCTAATTTTAATTAACCTAGTTGCTAGATTAATTATCCCAATGTTTAAGGCACAGTCTACAAACCCGAGGTGGATCCCGAGACTATGTCATGCTGATGAACTAACCGAATGAATGAATGCTTTGCAAGGTGAATGATGGATTAATGAAATGTTTAAGTGATTTCGACTTGCCACCCGGGGTGAAATCCCGAACGTGCCTACGTACTTCCGTTTGAATGGAAGATCAAAGTCAACGTAGTTCGATAGGCCTTCTTTGAAGGGCTTTGAATGGGTATGCTTAATGCATGAGTGTGTGTATGCTTCGTGCATTTTGTTTAGGCATTTTGCCAAAAATGGTTGATTGATTCGATTAGGCGTTCATCGCCAAAAGTGTTGGTTTTAAGGCATTTGTGCCAAAATGGTTGTCGGGCGATTTGTCGCCAAAATTGATGTTTGGGCTTATTATTGCCAAAATTGATGTTCGGGCTTATTATTGCCGAAATGGTTTTGTCGGGCGATTTGTCGCCAAAGTTGATATTTGGGCTTATTATTGCCAAAATTTGTGTTCGGGCTTATTATTGCCGAAAAGATTGATTTTGAGGCTTTTAACCAAAATCGATGTGATTGGGCTTATTATTGCCAAAATTGATGTTCGGGCTTATTATTGCCGAAATTGGTGTGATTCGGGCGATTGTCGCCAAAATTCGATGTTCGGGCTTATTATTGCCGAAATTATTTTGTCGGGCGATTTGTCGCCAAAATTGTCGATTTTTGAGGCTTTTAGCCGAAAATGGTTGATTTTAAGGCATTTTGCCAAAAATGGTTGATTTAGGCGATTGTCGCCAAAATGAATTGATTTTAAGGCATTTTGCCAAAAATGGTTGATTTAGGCGATTTGTCGCTAAGCGATTGATTTTAAGGCATTTTGCCAAAAATTGATTTTAAGCGATTTGTCGCTGAAAATGGTTAATCTTATTTATAAGCAATTTTGTTTGCTAAAAATCGATTAGACCGTAGGCAATTTGTTGCCAAAATTGATTGATTAAATGTGGGCAATTTGTTGCCAAAAAAAAAAGTGATTGAATGAGGCCGTTAGCCACAATTATTGATTAATTGGACTTTTAGGCGAATTGTTCAAAATAAAGGCAATTGTGCCATAGTTATTGATTAACTAGGCATTTTAGCCGATATTGTCGGATTTAAACTTTAATACCACGATTATTAATTAACCGGGCATTTAAGCTTAATCGTATTTTAATTTAAGCAATTTATTTGCTAAATCAATGATGTGAATGCGTTTATGCGGCAATTTCATTCAGAATCGGAGTAGAAGAAAAAATATGCATGAAGTGCTAAAATTAAATAGGCAGAGTTTCGTTAGTACCTGATTTAATTGACGGCCGCTTCTTAGCTCCAGATTTAGCTCCTCGTTTGGGAAATATTAATTAGTTCGAATTTGTTTAATTTTTAGTGGCCAAATAACACAACATAAACATAAAAATTAAATTAAAAATGCATAAAAGCGATAAAAGAATCGCAAAAGCGTGAGGGAGAAGGAGTGTCCGTCAACACAGACTGAGCAAGCAAAAATGTTGAGGTAAGAGGCCATTTTATAGGCCAAAACGGGCCTAGGGCGGCAGGTGCCGCCCTCGCCGGCGGCGGCCCTCGGGCTTTTCATTCCGGAGGCATTTTCGGGAGTTCCGAACCTCAGAAAAATATTTCGGGACCTGTTTCGCGATCCTCGCGACATTCCGGACGTTTTAAGTACCATATTGGCATACTTTCGGTGAACTTCCAAAATGGCCTTCGGTCCGGTCGGACAGTTTGTAGTCCGGATTATTTCAAATGTAGCAACTGTAGCAAAGTCAAATTTACTGTAGCAAATGTCAAAATTTGAGTATTCACAGTTGGCCCCCACTGGCTATCATAAAAACGATTTATGAGAGTCAGTGGTTGTTTGAAGGAGCAAATTTTGAGGATGGGCAGAGAAGGAAACCTTGCCGTCTCAAATGAAATGATCAAATGCATGGATTTATGTTTACAACTTAAAGATGTTTTTTTGCCCTTTGAGGACTTAAAAAGAATTTTTGCCTCTTAATGAGGGCTTGAAAAAGAGATTTGGCCTCTTGGAGGGCTTGAAAAGAGATTTTGCCTCTTGAAGGGCTTGAAAAGAGATTTTGCCTTTTAGAGGACTTGAAAAGAGATTTTGCCTCTTAGAGGGCTTGAAAAGAGATTTTGCCTCATAGAGGGCTTGAAAAGAGATGTTGCCTCTTTAGAGGGCTTGAAAAGAGATTTTGCCTCTTAGAGAACTTAAAAAGGAGATTTTGCCTCTTAGAGGACTTGAAAAGAGATTTTGACTCTTAGAGGGCTTGAAAAGATGTTTTGCCTCTTAGAGGGCTTAACAAGAGAGTTTGCCTCTTAGAGGGCTTGAAAAGAGATTTGGCCTCTTAGAGGACTTGAAAAGAGATATTGCCTCTTAGAGGGCTTGAAAAGAGATTTTGCCTCTTAGAGGGCTTGAAAATAGATTTTGCCTCTTAGAGGGCTTGAAAAGAGATTTTGCCTCTTAGAGGGCTTGAAAATAGATTTTGCCTCTTAGAGGGCTTGAAAAGAGATTTGTTTTATTTTTGTTTTTTTCTTTGAGAACCAAGGGTGTCCACCTAAAGTCGAAATGATCAAATGGCTTGGTTTTGAACGAAAAAAGATTGGTTGTTGGTTCGGGTTTCACCCTAGGTTTTATGTAAAAAATGGTTAACCATTAACCGGGTTCTACCCTAGGTTTGCGTAGAAGAGATTGACGATGGTTGGGTTTCACCCTGGGTTGTGTATTTTTTTTTTTTTTATATATATAGCACTTGCCCCTGAATCCGACGTGGAGGATTTTGCCCCCTACTTGAGAGAATTGATGCCCTTATTAGCTGAAATGGAATTTCTTCTTAATGAAAGACTAAAAATTCCGTGATTACTTCTGTGATGGGAGAATGGTGAAGGTTCTTATCACTTCTTGCCCCCAGAATGGTGCTGACCATGGAACACTTCAAAACATTAGTGTTGTACTTGTCCAATCGATTGAGGAATCAAAGAGAACAAAGCCCCTTATACGACTCGAGGAAACGGACAATGTGGATGACATCGCTCGTCTGAAAGGATCGAAGAAACGATGGTCCGAGTGGAGACGAGGTATTAAAGAATTACCTCTCACGATTATGTTTGACATTTTTTAGGGTTGTTTTGGAAACTCTAGGGATTGAATTGACATTGTCCTCTTTCTCTTTTTTTTTTCGAGGAATGACTCAAAGAGTGACGCTTTAAAAACGAACTTTTGAGAATGACTCGATTTTTGTGACTTGTTGTGGAATGACCACTGGTGATGGAGACTCGATTTAGAGACTCAAATTTTTCTTGTAGTGAATTTTGCTGTTTATCCTACAAAAATGGACTCTCTAAAAGAATTCATGAAAGCACCTTTTTTTTTTTTTTTGGCCTTAACTTTTGCCTAGTAGCCACCCTTTCGGGTTTTCGACTCTAGCAGGCTCTTTACCCTAACTTTTGCCTAGACCGCCCTTTCGGGTTTTCAGCCTAGCGGGCTCAATTCTTGCCTGAAGCCGCCCTTTCGGGTTTTCAACTTCAGCTTTTATTTTTCTTTTCTTCTCTTTTTTATTTATTTATTATTTTTTTTATTGGCAAAGAGAAAATGCTATTTATGATGCAAACTTATGTTTGTGACCGTGCCTTTGTGGCTGCCTACGTATCTCCAAGAACTCTTCGGGGGATGGGGAGAATCAGGTCTTTCGTAGTTCCTTCCAGGATGCGAACTTCGTGCTCGGCTGGTGCGGAATTCATCTCCGACTTGACATTAGTGCGGAATTCCTTTCCGTCTTGGTGCGAAATTTATTTCCGGCTTGCTGTTGGGGCGAAATTCAATTCCGACTTAATGCTGATTGTGGAATTCATTTCTGACTTGATTTCTTCGCGGGATTCCTTCCCGGCTTGATGTCTTTGCGGGATTCCTTCCCGGCTTGATGTCTTTACGGGATTCCTTCCCGACTTGATGCTGGTGCAGAATTCATTTCTGACTTGATTTCTTCGCAGGATTTCTTCCCGGCTTGATGTCTTTGCGGGATTCCTTCCTGACTTGATGTCGATGCAGAATTCATTTCTGACTTGATTTCTTCGCGGGATTCCTTCCCGGCTTGATGTCTTTGCGGGATTCCTTCCCGGCTTGATGTCTTTACGGGATTCATTCCCGGTTTCGATGTTGTTGAATCAATCTTATTGACTCGAGCTCGTAGGATAGTGATGACCCTAGGCGAATCTGACTTTGTTGTTGTAGTGGTTTTACCACTGGTTGACTGAAATATGACTTGTATTCATCACAAAGAGTTTTGAATACCCACATTGTGGTGGTAACTTGAGTGGCTTGAGTGTTGAAGAAGCTTTTATGCTTTGAGTTTGTGGCTTCGCCATGTTTGAATTCTTGAGGTTAATTTGATTCCTTTTCTTGAACTTTATCTTCCTCTGAATTTGAAACTTATTTCCTCAATGGTTCTCCTCTCCATAAGGAATTTTGAGGAGACTCTTCCTTTTCCTTGTTTTGAGAAATGACCCTTGTTTATAAGGACACTTGCACTTGTGCCATGCTTGGCACTTGATTTTCAAGGTGTTTGTTGTCATCCAATTTGTGGAAATGACTGCTTGCTTTTTCAAAATGTGAGCAGTCGCTTGGTCTTTGTCCTTATGGCTGAAATGATTTGTCATCTACCCTTGATGGGCTTGAATTTAACGGAGAGCTTGCAGTTGACTCATTTCTGACAACTTGATTTCCTGTAGCTTTGTCCTTGATTTCTTTCTTTTGTGCAGAGGTTCCTTTTGACCCGCTTTTTCCTTTTGCTTGCTTAGAAGCAGCCTCTCCATAAAGAATTTTGAGGCAACTTGATTCTGAGATGACTTGAGTAGTGTATGGATAGCATTGCGACTACGTGCAGGCCCAACCCAATTCCAAACATAACTTTTTTTTTTATTCTGTCGCTTTTAAGCTCAAAATTCAAACACCTCTCTGTCGGAGCATCTTCCATTCTTGGGTTTTTGGAGAAACCATTCTGGCCCTAACCCCTTCAATCGGCTTTACCTTGGTACTGTTTGAAGTCTTGCGTACCCTTTGCTGGATCCTTTCCATGATTTCCCCTTTGATGGTGCTTCTTAGGATGCCCCCAGCTTTGATTGATACAGAGCAAATGAATGCATTTTTCTTTGCCAATTTTTATTATCTTTTTTTTTATCATCATCATTTTTTTTAAAATTTTTATTTATTTATTTATTATTTTTTTGCTTTCACAGGAAAGGATAGGGAAAGAGTATAAACATGATTGGAACGTAAACTGATCCCTTTTTATTGATAAGACAAAATTTGTGTACAAAAGACACTTAGATTTACAAATGAAAACTTGAATGGAAATGAAAATGAAAAGAAAAAACTAGACCCTAAAAGATAGACTCTATGATGGACTAGGATTGGATTGACTGTAGTGACTTTGTTCTTCTCGATGCTTCAATCGATCAGACATGTTGTTGTTGGTCTTGAACAATTCCTTTGTTCGGTTGGAAGTTTGATATCAATCTTCTCAAACACAAACTTCATTCATTTCTAAGAGAAGTTCGAAAGGATCGAACAATTCTTGTTCAGCAAAAAAATTTTTTTTTTTTTCGCATTAATCCCATGGTTAGGCAAGGGATTGGTTGATGTTCAGCTTGCTCTTGGGGATGATGGACCCATTGTCAACCAGGTCTTGTAGACGGGTTTTCAAAGTCCAGCATGATTCGGTCTTATGCCCATGTCCTTGATGGTACTCACAGTATTCATTGGCTTTGAAATTCCGGGGCAGGGGGTTTGGTAATGGCCTTATTTCTAAGGGCTTCAGTAAATTTGCTTTCACCGCTTCTCGGAACACCAAAAGGATTGGCATGCCGAGATCAATATATTGCCTCCTTAGCTGATTACTTCCCAAATTCCCAACACGTAAAGGATTCGTGGGGATTATATTGGCTATTTCATTTGTCTCACTGGACCCAGCATGATTCTGCTTCTTGTATGAGTCTTCTTTGAGTTGACCCAACTGGATTAAGTCTTCCACCTTAGTTGCAGTCGCAATGAGCGATTGGAACGTAGGCAAGTACTGTGTTTGAAGCTGTGACTGGTAGACAGGCAGTAAATTCTTGATTATTATGTCAACTTGTTCCTGTTCAGAGGGTCGGTTGATCATTTGAGCAGCTTTGGCTCTCCACCTCGAAAGGAACGAGGAGGAGGGCTCATTGTTCTTTTGTTTAGTGGTTTCTAGCTCCCTCCGGGTAACATCCACTTCGATATTATAATGGTATTGCGTGTTGAAAGCATTGCATATGTCCTCCCAATTCTTCATTTTGGAACGATCCAAGCTTACAAACCATCTTAATGCAGCACCAGTCAAAGATTGCTGAAACAACTGAGCAAGGAGCTCGCTGTTCAGGCCAAACGGGTTTAGGGCACCCACATACATTTTCAGATGAGTTTTGGGACAGGTGGTTCCGTCAAACTTATCCATGTTGGGCATTTTGAATTTTGTTGGCAGTCTCGCTTCGGGGAACAAGGACAAGGAGTCCATGTCCACCACTTCCTTGTGTGTCTTAAGGGCAGTAATAGATCTTTCCAACAATTCCAGCTTCTCTATCATTTTCTGAGCTTCCAGCTCAGAAGTAGTTCTGGAGGGCATGTCATCCAGGTTAAGGGTAGGGTTTGTCGGTTCAGCATCAGGTCCTTGATTGGAGGTAGCAAGTCCACTTCCCCCAGCTGAAGCCCCATTTCCATTACCACTACTTAGTTCAGCTATTAGGGCAGTCCTTTGTGCAGCTAAGGCCTCATTCATTCTGGCCTCCATTCTGGCTTCCAATTGTTCCATGAGGGTTCGGATGTCAGACAGTGATGCCATTGGTGCAGTCAGGGTTGTTGAACTTGTGGGTGAGAGCTCAGTTGGTATTTCGAGTACTGGTGGTCTTTGGAGGGGTACCTGTGAAAGGACATAGTCAAAACGATTAGACTATCCTATACAAGGTGTTTTCATACAGTATGTGAGATAGTGTAGGGTAATATTGGTATGCTAGGACACCCAGGATAGGACCCAATGGGATGTGATATGTAAGGTAGAGTGCTTAGGGCTGGACATCTCGACTTTTCAAAAGGCCCCTAGTTCTCAAAGAAAAAATTTTTTGGGCCTTAAGGGGCCAAATTGGGAATTTTTGGGGCCTTTGGGGCCGAATTGGAAATTTTTAGGCCTTTGGGGCCAAATTGAAAATTTTTTAGGCCTTAGGGGCCAAATTGGAAATTTTAAGGCCTTTGGGGCCAAATTGGAAATTTTTGGGCCTTAGGAGCCGAATTGGAAATTTTTGGGCCTTCGGGGCCAAATTGGGAATTCTTGGGCCTTCGGGGCCAAATTGAAAATTTTTGGGCCTTCGGGGCCAAATTGGAAATTTTTGGGCCTTTGGGGCCAAATTGAGAATTTTTAGGCCTTCGGGGCCAAATTGGAAATTTTTGGGCCTTCGGGGCCAAATTGAGAATTTTTAGGCCTTTGGGGCCAAATTGAAAATTTTTTGGGCCTTAGGGGCCAAATTGGAAATTTTAAGGCCTTTGGGACCAATTTGGAAATTTTTTGGGCCTTAGGGGCCAAATTAGAAATTTTAAGGCCTTTGGGGCCAAATTGGAAATTTTTGGGCCTTTAGGGCCGAATTGGAAATTTTTAGGCCTTTGGGGCCAAATCGGGAATTTTTGGGCCTTTGGGCCAAATTGAGAATTTTTCAGGTCTAAGGACCAAAATGTAATTTTCTAGGTCTCGGGGACCAAAATGTGATTTTCCAACTTTGAAATGGAATTTTTTTTTTTTTTTTTGTGTGAAGTATGGGATGAATGCGTGAATGCGCACAACATCACAACATAATTCATTTTTAATGGAATGATTCAGCATCATCGGGTGCATACAGTCCTAAAGGATAGGTTCTATAGGCTATGACACAAATAGAGAATCGGCTTATTAAGGGACCCTTGAACCTTGAGTAAGGATATACCTAACCACATGTGAAACAAAGAGTTTCGCGTGGGTCCAACGGTACGCATACTCATGGGCCACCTCCAAAAGGATTAGAGATGGTTTGCGGTAACAGGGAGGACGCTTTGGCTGTCCGTCGGCATAATCAAAGAGACTTGCCGATCAGCGCTACTTGCTATCCAGACTCAGAAGTTTGAACAGAGGAGAAGAAATTCATTTGAAGTTCATTTTGTTTTATGCAATGGAGAAAAGGATTCTCAATCGTGCAAATAAATCAATAAGTTTTAATGTCTTAATTAAATTTTTCAATTAAGTTCAAATTTCTTCATCAAGTATTCTTAAGAAAAGAACACTTGATTCGTGTTAGTATACCCTGCAAAACAAAACATAACAGAAATAATACCCTAAAGAAGGGCAGTTTAGTCCATGCAGCAATTGTAGTCCACTTTATGCAAAATGATTACATAATTCCCCAGCAGAGTCGCCAAACTGTGAACCCCTTTCCCCGGATTGCATAGGCATGTGATACATATGACAAAAGAAAGAAATGCACGTGAGTGTGTGAGTCGCCACCTTGTTTAATTATTTTAGGGTAAACTAGGAAAAACCCTATGTGACTCCAATTTTAATTAACCTAGTTGCTAGATTAATTATCCCAATGTTTAAGGCACAGTCTACGAACCCAAGGTGGATCCCGAGACTATGTCATGCTGATGAACTAACCGAATGAATGAATGCTTTGCAAGGTGAATGATGGATTAATGAAATGTTTAAGTGATTTCGACTTGCCACCCGGGGTGAAATCCCGAACGTGCCTACGTACTTCCGTTTGAATGGAAGATCAAAGTCAACGTAGTTCGATAGGCCTTCTTTGAAGGGCTTTGAATGGGTATGCTTAATGCATGAGTGTGTGTATGCTTCGTGCATTTTGTTTAGGCATTTTGCCAAAAATGGTTGATTGATTCGATTAGGCGTTCATCGCCAAAAGTGTTGGTTTTAAGGCATTTGTGCCAAAATGGTTGTCGGGCGATTTGTCGCCAAAATTGATGTTTGGGCTTATTATTGCCAAAATTGATGTTCGGGCTTATTATTGCCGAAATGGTTTTGTCGGGCGATTTGTCGCCAAAGTTGATATTTGGGCTTATTATTGCCAAAATTTGTGTTCGGGCTTATTATTGCCGAAAAGATTGATTTTGAGGCTTTTAACCAAAATCGATGTGATTGGGCTTATTATTGCCAAAATTGATGTTCGGGCTTATTATTGCCGAAATTGGTGTGATTCGGGCGATTGTCGCCAAAATTCGATGTTCGGGCTTATTATTGCCGAAATTATTTTGTCGGGCGATTTGTCGCCAAAATTGTCGATTTTTGAGGCTTTTAGCCGAAAATGGTTGATTTTAAGGCATTTTGCCAAAAATGGTTGATTTAGGCGATTTGTCGCTAAGCGATTGATTTTAAGGCATTTTGCCAAAAATTGATTTTAAGCGATTTGTCGCTGAAAATGGTTAATCTTATTTATAAGCAATTTTGTTTGCTAAAAATCGATTAGACCGTAGGCAATTTGTTGCCAAAATTGATTGATTAAATGTGGGCAATTTGTTGCCAAAAAAAAAAAGTGATTGAATGAGGCCGTTAGCCACAATTATTGATTAATTGGACTTTTAGGCAAATTGTTCGAAATAAAGGCAATTGTGCCATAGTTATTGATTAACTAGGCATTTTAGCCGATATTGTCGGATTTAAACTTTAATACCACGATTATTAATTAACCGGGCATTTAAGCTTAATCGTATTTTAATTTAAGCAATTTATTTGCTAAATTAATGATGTGAATGCGTTTATGCGGCAATTTAATTCAGAATCGGAGTAGAAAAAGAAATATGCACGAAGTGCTAAAATTAAATAGGCAGAGTTTCGTTAGTACCTGATTTAATTGACGGCCGCTTCTTAGCTCCAGATTTAGCTCCTCGTTTGGGAAATATTAATTAGTTCGAATTTGTTTAATTTTTAGTGGCCAAATAACACAACATAAACATAAAAATTAAATTAAAAATGCATAAAAGCGGTAAAAGAATCGCAAAAGCGTGAGGGAGAAGGAGTGTCCGTCAACACAGACTGAGCAAGCAAAAATGTTGAGGTAAGAGGCCATTTTATAGGCCAAAACGGGCCTAGGGCGGCAGGTGCCGCCGGTGGCCGGGCGGCAGGTGCCGCGGTGGCCGGCGGCAGGTGCCGCCCTGGTCGGCGGCCGGAGCCGCCGTGGCCGGTGGCCGGCGGCGGCCCTCGGGCTTTTCATTCCGGAGGCATTTTCGGGAGTTCTGGACCTCAAAAAAATATTCCGCGACCTGTTTCGCGATCCTCGCGACATTCCGGACGTTTTAAGTACCATATTGGCATACTTTCGGTGAACTTCCAAAATGGCCTTCGGTCTGGTCGGACAGTTTGCAGTCCGGATTATTTCAAATGTAGCAATTGTAGCAAAGTCAAATTTACTGTAGAGCATGTCAAAATTTGAGTATTCACAGATTAGCAAATTCCAAACCATCCAAATCAGTCAAAATAACTGCTCCGCCTGACAATATCTTCTTTAACACATAGGGTCCAGCCCAATGAGGACGAAACTTCCCACGTGGATCTATGATTGGTTGTCTAATCTCCTTCAGAACCAAACAACCTTCTTCCAGTTTTCGGTCTTTGACCTTCTTATTGAAATGCCGCGCCATTCTTCTTTGATAAACTTGAGTTTGGTGGATTGCTCGCAATCGCTTTTGATCCATACCCAAGAGTTGCAAATGATAATTCTCAGCCCAATTTGCTTCGCTGATCTGGCTTTCCCGGATAACCCTCACCGACTGAACTTCCAGCTCAATAGGCAACACTGCTTCCATGCCATATACTAAGGAATACGGGGTTGCCCCAGTAGGCGTTCTGATTGAAGTCCTGTATCCCCACAAGGCATTTGGCAATTGTTCGTGCCAAGCTCTATGCTTTTGAACTGTCTTCTGCAAAATGACCTTTATAGCCTTGTTTGCAGCCTCTACGGCCCCATTTATCTGTGGGCGATAGGGTGAAGACTTGTGATGCTGAATCTTCTTTTGCTTCAGTTGGTCCGAAAATTCACTTTGAAAGTGAGACCCGTTGTCAGTAATGATCTCAAATGGTGTTCCATACCGACAAAGGATGTTGGTACGAACGAACTGTGCTGCCTTCTTGGCGTTCAAGACTGAATAGGAGGCTGCCTCAATCCACTTAGTGAAATAATCAACAGCAACCAGGATGAATTGATGGCCATTGGAAGCCTTTGGATGGATCTTTCCGATCACGTCTATGCCCCAAGTCGCGAAAGGCCATGGTGAAGTAATGGGATTCAGATTGACCGGATGCTGCTTTTGCAGCTTAGCAAAAATTTGACATTCATGGCACTTCTGCGCGTGCCTCACGCAATTTGCATTCATGGTTGACCAGTAATAACCTAGGTTCATGATTTTTCGAGCCAAGGCTATCCCGTGCATATGTGGACCGGACTCCCCATTATGTAAGGAATCCATGATGCTTTGAGCTTCTCCTTCATCAACGCACCTTAGGTGCAGACCATTCCAACTTCTTTTATACAAAACTCCCTTAGTAAGGTAATATCCAGAGGCTAACTGTCTCAATGTCCGTTGATCAGTTTTAGTGGATCCCTCCGGGTAGGCTTCATTCTGAAGATAACTCTGTATATCCCAATACAGGGCTTGTCATCCACCACATTCATGATATGAGCTGGCTGTTTCTATAGTCGAACTGTCAGAGGTCGAATGACTTGGTCCTCTCCTATATTTACCATGGAGGCCAAAGTAGCCAGAGCATCAGCAAATTGATTTTTGGCTCGCGGCAAATAGTGGAAGGATAAAACTTCAAATTGCTGCGCCAATTCGTCCAGGCGTTGTAGGTAAGGAACCAAACGCTCTTCCTTAATTTTCCATTTTCTCAAAGCTTGGGAGACTATTAGATTGGAATCTCCGAAAATCTTGAGGATTTTTATTTCTTTCTCCAGGGCTACTTCTAACCCCTTTATGCAAGCTTCATACTCGGCTTCATTGTTGGTGCAGTCGAAATCTAATTTGACTGCGATTGGGACGTATTCTCCACAAGGAGTTTTGAATACGACTCCAACCCCATTTCCATGGTAGTTTGAAGCTCCGTCGAAGTACATTTCCCAGCCTTCACTTTCTAAGCTCAACAAGTCTTCATCAGGAAATTCTACCTCCGGCATTTGGTCTTCGACCGGCAATTCTGCTAACTGATCAGCTAAGTCTCCGCCTTTCACTGCCTTCCATTGTACAAATTTTAACTCATAGGCTGCGAGCACCGACACCCACTTAGCCATCTTACAGTCAAGAACCGGCCTCTCCATAAGGAATTTCAAGGGGTTCGATTCAGAAATGACATAGGTTGTGTAAGACGAGAGGTAGTGCTGCAGCTTTGTACAGGCCCAAACTAGAGCCAGACACAACTTCTCTATCTTGTTGTATTTTAGCTCGTATTCTAGCATCCTTTTGCTTAAGTAATACACGACATTTTCTATCCTTGTATCTTCTGCTTGTTGAGTTAGCATTGCACCCATCGCTTCTTCTGTCACTGATAGGTATAATAACAAAGGCTTTCCTAGCCTTGGTGGCTGTAAAACTGGTGGGGATAGCAGATATTGCTTGACTTGGTCGAAAGCTTTCTGGCAATCCTCATTCCATTTAACTGCTACTCCTTTCCTGAGTAATTTGAAGATCGGACCACAAGTATCGGCCAATTGACTAATGAACCGGCTGATGTACTGTAGCCTTCCCAGGAAACCCCGAACTTCCTTTTCTGTTTGAGGTGCTGGCATTTCCAGAATAGCTTTGGCCTTCGAAGGGTCAATCTCTATGCCCTTTCGACTGACCATATGCCCCAGAAATACTCCAGATGTAGCCCCAAATAGACATTTTGCCGGGTTGAGCTTCAAGTTGTACTTTCGAAGTCTAAGGAAGAACTTCTCAAGTGCTGTTGTGTGTTCTTCAGCTGTTTTTGATTTAACAACCATGTCATCCACATACACTTCTACTTCTTTGTGAATCATGTCATGGAAGATGGTCGTCGCCATTCTCTGATAGGTTGCCCCGGCATTTTTGAGCCCAAAAAGGCATGACCCTATAACAGTAGGTTCCCCACTCTGTGATGAATGCCGTTTTCTCTTTGTCTGGCAAATTCATCATTATTTGGTTGTACCCGACAGCGAGATCGGTCAAGGAGACCATCTCGTGTCCAGCCATTCGGTCCACTAACAAGTCAATATGCAGCAGGGGGAAGTCGTCCTTCGGACATGCTTTATTCAAATCCCGGTAATCCACACACATTCTGACTTTTCAATCCTTCTTAGGAATCGGCACAATGTTTGCTAACCATGTCGGGTAAGCAATGGGTTCTATGAACTTGTTCTCCAGTTGCTTGGCAACTTCCTCCTTGATTTTCAAGGACCATTCCGTCTTCAGCCTTCTAAGCTTCTGTTTCACTGGCTTAGCCTCAGGGTATACCAGAATCTTATGCACCACTATTGCTGGGTCGATTCCCGTGATGTCACTTGCCTTCCACATGAAACAATCGGCAAACTTCTTCAAACATTCATTGACCTGATCCTTGTTCATACAATCAGATGCAATGTATGTATGTTCATTTTCTTCTTTGCCAATTATTATTTTTTCTTTTTCATTTTTTATTTCATTTATTTGATTATTTTTGCTTGGAAATGCTTGGAAAGATAGACACGCAGGGTAGTCAAGAATTTGCAAGCCTTTATTGATTATGACGGAATCGTCTTCAAAAATTACATCAAATTTGAAATCTGGATCTTCTAGATCCGACACAGACGACTCAGAACTGGAACTGGACTCTGACTCGGTTTCAGACTCGGGGTCAGACTCGAACTCAGTACAGGACTTTGTTACAGATTTTGACTCTTGGTTTGACTCGGGAGGGGGTCTATCAGCAGCGCGCTCCTCCTCGGCGTACCAGTTGGTGAGAGGCCCTTCGTTCGGCTTGATTAGGTTGAGCAGGTCTTGATTCCCTTCATTTCCTGTGATAACTGCAATCTCGTCAAGGAGACTAGGCTACATGAAGTCTTCCACTTCCAGCTCGGTTGTTACCTCTTCGGATAAGTCATTCAGGTCCAGGACACAGGTATCATTCATTTCTAGGAATAGCTCGAAAGGATCGATCAATTCCTGGTCAGAAACAATAGCATTTACCCCGTGATTTGGTAAGGGATTAGTGCTAATGTTTGACTCACTTCTTGGGATGATTGAACCGTCGTCCACCAGGTCTTGGATGCGGTTCTTAAGCGTCCAGCACGCTTCAGTCTCGTGCCCATGACCCTGATGATATTCACAGTATTCATTGGTTCGGTAGTTTCTTGGTAAAGGGTTGGGTGGCGGCCTTGCTTCCAAGGGCTTGATGTAGTTGGCCTTGACAGCCTCTCGGAAAACCAAAAGGATTGGCATCCCGAGATCAGTATATGTCCTTCTTAACCGATTGCCATTTCTCATATTGCCCACACGTAAAGGATTCGTGGGGGTGATGCTTGCCACTTCGTGGACTTTGCCAGGTTGGCTAGGTTTCTTATATTTGGAGGTTCCTGAGTCTTCTTTCAGTTACCCCATTTGAATTAAATCCTCTACCTTTGTAGCAGCAGCAATGAGCGACTGGAAGGTTGGTAAGTATTGGGTTTGTAACTGTTGTTGGTAGACAGGCTGCAGGTTCTTTATGATTATGTCTACCTGTTCTTGCTCAGAAGGCCGGTTGATCATTTGGGCGACCTTGGTCCTTTTTCTCGTAAGGAACGAGGGAAAGGGTTCATTGTGCATTTTGTTTAGGCATTTTGCCAAAGATTGATTGTTTAGGCATTTTGCCAAAAATGTTGATTGGGCTTATCTGTTTGCCAAAAAAAATGTTGATTGGACTTATTGGTTTGCCAAAAAATGGATTAAGGCCTTTGGCCAAAAAGTTTTGTGATTTATGCAATCTGATTGCCAAAAGATTGGTTATTTAAAGGCTTTTTAGCCTAAATGTGTTGATTCGAAGACTTTTAGCCAAAAAGATTAATTTTAGGCAATTATTGCCTAAAAGTTGATTATTTAGGCGATTGTCGCAAAAATTAAGTGATTTAAGACTTTTAGCTAAAAAATGGGTTGATTTAGGCAAATTGTCGCCAAAAATTGGTTATTCTTACTTATAGGCAATTTGTTTGCCTAAAGTAATTAAATGAACTGCAATGTAGGCAATTTAATGCCAAAAGAACGTGATTAATTAAGGCCTTTTAGTCACAATTATTGATTAATTGGACTTAAGCCGAAAATTATTCGAAATAAAGGCAATCATACCATAGCCATTGATAGACTAGATATTTTAAGCCAATATTGTCGGATTTAAGCTTTAATACCACGATTATTAATTAACCGGGCATTTAGCCTAAATTTATTTAATTGAGGCAATTTACTTGCCTAATGATGACATGAATGCATTTATGCAGTTGTAGAATTAGGAGGAGTAGAAGAGAAGCATGCATGAAGTGCTAAAATTAAATAGGCAGAGTTTAGTTCATGTACCTGATTTAGTCGACGACCGCTTCTTAACTCCAGGTTAAGCTCCTCGTTAAGGGAAATTTAATTAATTTAATTTTAGTGACCACTTAACAAAGCAAGAAAGCGATAAAACTAAATTAAAATGCAAGAAAGCAGTAAAGAATCGCAAGGAGCGTAAGGGAGAAGGAGCGTCCGTCAACACAGACTGAGTGAGTAAAAACGGAGGCCCCGAGGCCAATTTTATAGGAAAAAAAGGAGACCCGAGGGCGGTCCTGCCCGCCCTCGAGGGCGGGCGTGCCCGCCTCAGGGGGACGGGCGTGCTTGCCCCTTGGGGGCGGGCAGGCCCGCCCTTGAGGGCGGGCGTGCCCGCCTCAGGGAGGCGGGCGTGCCTGCCCCTTGGTGGCGGGCATGGGGCGGGCGTGCCCGCGCCCAGAGGGGGTGGGCGTGCTGCCCCTGGAGGGTGGGCATGCCCGCCCTCCAGGGCGGGCTGGACCGCCCTTGAGGGTGGGCTGGCCCGCCCTGGGGGGGCGGGCATGCCTGCCCCATGGGGGCGGGCGCGCCCACCCCTGAGGGCGGGCACATCGACCCGTGTGCTTATTTTTTTCTCGTTCCGGAGGCGTTTTCGGGAGTTCCGGACCTCCAAAAAATATTCCGGGACCAATTCTGCAATCCTCATAATTTTTCGGACCTTTCAAGTACCATATTGGCATAGTTCTGGTGAACTTCCCGAATGGCTTTCGGCCCGGCCGAACTGTTTACAGTCCGAGAAAACAGGCTTTTTGAGCCTCAAAATTTGAGTATTCACAGTTGTGTATGTTTTTTTTTTTTTAACTATTGCCCCTGAATCCGACTTGGAGGATTTTGCCCCCTGCTTGAGAGAATTGATGCCCTTATTAGCTGAAATAGAATTTCTTCTTAATGAAAGACTAAAAAATTCCGTGATTACTTCTGTGATGGGAGAATGGTGAAGGTTCTTATCACTTCTTGCCCCCAGAATGGTGCTGACCATGGAATACTTCATAACATTGGTGTTGTACTTGTCCAATCGATTGAGGAATCAAAGAGAACAAAGCCACTTATATGACTCGAGGAAACGGACAATGTGGATGACATCGCTCGTCTGAAAGGATCGAAGAAACGATGGTCCAAGTGGAGACGAGGTATTAAAGAATTTCCTCTCAACGATTATGTTTGACATTTTTTAGGGTTGCTTTGGAAACCCCGGGGATTGAATTGACATTTTCCTCTCTCTCTTTTTTTTTTCGAGGAATGACTCAAAGAGTGACGCTTTCAAAACGAACTTTTGAGAATGACTCGATTTTTGTGACTCGTTGTGGAATGACCACTGGTGATGGAGACTTGATTTTAGAGACTCATTGGAGACTCGATTTAGAGACTCAAATTTTTCTTGTAGTGAACTTTGACTCGAAGGAATTCAGTGCTTCCTGGAAAAATGATTTATATACTCCCAAGGAGACCTTTGAAAGGGATTTTTTTTTTAAGGACATACTTTGCTGTTTATCCTACAAAAATGGATTCTCTAAAAGAATTCATGAAAGCACTCTTTTTTTTTTTTTTTTTTTTTGCCTTAACTTTTGCCTAGTAGCCGCCCTTTCGGGTTTTCGACTCTAGCAGGCTCTTTGCCCTAACTTTTGCCTAGACCGCCCTTTCGGGTTTTCAGCCTTGCGGGCTCAATTCTTGCCTGAAGCAGCCCTTTCGGGTTTTGAACTCCAGCTTTTTATTTTTCTTTTCTTCTCTTTTTTTTATTTTTTATATTGGCAAAGAGAAAATGCTTTTTATGATGCAAACTTATGTTTGTGACCGTGCCTTTGCGGCTGCCTACGTATCTCCAAGAACTCTTCGGGGGATGGGGAGAATCAGGTCTTTCGTAGTTCCTTCCCGACTTGCTGTTGGGGCAAAATTCAATTTCGCCTTAATGCTGATTGTGGAATTCATTTCCGATTTGATTTCTTCGGGATTCCTTCCTGACTTGATATTAATATAGAATTCATTTCTGACTTGATTTCTTCGCGGGATTTCTTCCCGGCTTGATGTCTTTGCGGGATTCCTTCCCGACTGGATGTCGATGCAGAATTCATTTTTGACTTGATTTCTTTGCGGGATTCCTTCCCAGCTTGATGTTGATGCAGAATTCATTTTCGACTTGATTTCTTCGCGGGATTCCTTCCCGGTTTGATGTCTTTGCGGGATTCCTTCCCGGCTTGATGTCTTTGCGGGATTCCTTCCCGACTTGATGTTGATGCAGAATTCATTTCTGACTTGATTTCTTCGCGGGATTTCTTCCCCGCTTGATGTCTTTGCGGGATTCCTTCCTGACTTGATGTCTTTACGGGATTCATTCCCGACTTTGATGATGTTGAATCAACTTATTGACTCGAGCTCGTATGATAGTGATGACCCTAGGCGAATCTGACTTTGTTGTTGTAGTGGTTTTACCACTGGTTGCCTGAAATATGACTTGTATTCATCACAAAGAGTTTCGAATACCCACATTGTGGTGGTAACTTGAGTGGATTGAGTGTTGAAGAAGCTTTTATGCTTTGAGTTTGTGGCTTCGCCATGTTTGACTTCTTGAGGTCAATTTGATTCCTTTTCTTGAACTTTATCTTCTTCTGAATTTGAAACTTATTTCCTCAATGGTTCTCCTCTCCATAAGGAATTTTGAGGAGACTCTTCCTTTTCCTTATTTTGAGAAATGATCCTTGTTTATAAGGACACTTGTACTTGTGCCATGCCTGGCGCTTGATTTTCAAGGTGTTTGTTGTCATCCAATTTGTGGAAATGACTGCTTCTTTTAACTTGCTTTTTCAAAATGTGAGCAGTCGCTGGGTCTTTGTCCCTATGGCTGAAATGATTTGTCATCTACCCTTGATGGGCTTGAATTTAACGGAGAGCTTGCAGTTGACCCGTTTTTGACAACTTGATTTCCTGTAGCTTTGTCCTTGATTTCTTTCTTTTGTGCAAAAGTTCCTTCTGACCCATTTTTTCTTTCGCTTGTTTGCTTCCTTTTGACTAGGGGTTCCTTTTGTCCCGTTTTTCCTTTTGCTTGCTTAGAAGCAGCCTCTCCATAAAGAATTTCGAGGCAACTGGATTCTGAGATGTATGGATAGCATTGCGACTTCGTGCAGACCCAACCCAATAACTTCTTTATTCTGTCGCTTTTAAGCTCAAAATTCAGACACCTCTCTGTCGGAGCATCTTCCATTCCTGGGTTTTCGGAGAAACCATTCTGGCCCTAACCCCTTCAATCGGCTTTACCTCGGTACTGTTTGAAGTCTTGCGTACCCTTTGCTGGATCCTTTCCATGATTACCATTCAAAACTTCCCCTTTGATGGCGCTTCTTAGGATGCCCCCAGTTTTGATTGATGCAGAGCAAATGAATGCATTTTTCTTTGCCAATTTTTATTATCTTTTATATCATCATTTTTTTTTCTTTTTTTTATTTTTTATTATTTTTTTTCGATTTTTTTTGCTTTAACAGGAAAGGAGAGGGAAAGAGTATAAACATGATTGGAACGTAAACTGATCCCTTTTTATTGATAAGACAAAATTTGTGTACAAAAGACAATTAGATTTACAAATTTGAATTGAATGAAAACTTGAATGGAAATGAAAATGAAAAGAAAAAACTAGACCCTAAAAGATAGACTCTAGGTGGACTGTGATGGACTAGGATTGGATTGACTGTAGTGACTTTGTTCTTCTCGATGCTTAAATCGATCAGACAGGTTGTTGTTGGTCTTGAACAATTCCTTTGTTCTTTTGGAGGTTTGATCTCAACCTTCTCAAACACAAACTTCATTCATTTCTAAGAAAAGTTCGAAAGGATCGAACGATTCTTGTTCAATAATTTTTTTTTGCATTAATCCCATGGTTAGGCAAGGGATTGGTTGATATTCAGCTTGCTCTTGGGGATGATGGACCCATTGTCAACCAGGTCTTGTAGGCGGTTTTTCAAAGTCCAGCATGATTCTGCTTCTTGTATGAGTCTTCTTGGAGTTGACCCAACTGGATTAAGTCTTCCACCTTAGTTGCAGTCGCAATGAGCGATTGGAACGTAGGCAAGTACTGTGTTTGAAGCTGTAACTGGTAGACAGGCAGTAAATTCTTGATTATTATGTCAACTTGTTCCTGTTCAGAGGGTCGGTTGATCATTTGAGCAGCTTTGGCTCTCCACCTCGAAAGGAACAAGGAGAAAGGCTCATTGTTCTTTTGTTTGGTGGTTTCCAGCTCCCTCCGGGTAACATCCACTTCGATATTATAATGGTACTGCGTGTTGAAAGCATTGCATATGTCCTCCCAATTCTTCATTTTGGAACGATCCAAGCTCACAAACCATCTTAATGCAGCACTAGTCAAAGATTGCTGAAATAACTGAGTAAGGAGCTCGCTGTTCAGGCCAAACAGGTTGAGGGCACCCACATACATTTTCAGGTGCATTTTGGGACAAGTGGTTCCATCAAACTTGTCCATGTTGGGCATTTTGAACTTCGTGGGCAGTCTTGCTTCAGGGAACAAGGACAAGGAGTCCATGTCCACCACTTCCTTGTGTGTCTTAAGAGCAGTAATAGACCTTTCCAGGAGTTCTAGTTTCTCTCTCATTTTCTTAGCTTCCAGCTCAGAAGCAGTTCTGGAGGGCATGTCATCCAGGTTAAGGGCAGGGTTTGTTGGTTCAGCAGCAGGACCCTGATTAGAGGTAGTAGGTCTACTTCCCCCAGCGGAAGCCCCATTTCCATTACCACCGCCTAGTTCAGCTATTAGGGCAGTCCTCTGGGCAGCCAATGCCTCATTCATTCTAGCCTCCATTCTGGCTTCCAGTTGTTCGATGAGGTTTTGGATGTTAGTGAGTGATGCCATTGGTGCAGTCGGGGTTGTTGGACTTGTGGATGAGAGCTCAGTTGGTGTTTCGGGTACAGGTGGTCTTTGGAGGGGTACCTGTAAAAGGACATAGTCAAAATGATTAGACTATCCTACATAAAGGTGTTTTCATACGGTATGTGAGATAGTGTGAGGCAGGGTAGTGTATGGGTAAGGTATTTGGTCTTGACCCTATGAGATGGGACGGTTTGACCCTGTGTGGTAGGGTAATGTTGGTATGCTAGGACACCTAGGATAGGACCCAATGGGATGTGATATGTAAGGTAGAGTGCTTAGGGCTGGACACCTCGACTTTTCGAAAGGCCCTAAGTTCTCAAAAAAATTTTTTGGGCCTTAGGGGCCAAAATGTGAATTTTTGGGCCTTAGGCCAAATTGGGAATTTTTGGGCCCTTGGGGCCAAATTGGGAACTTTTGGGCCTTAGTGGCCAAATTGTGAACTTCTGGGCCTTAGGGGCCAAATTGAGAATTTTTGGGCCTCTGATGCCAAATTGGAAATTTTTGGGCCTTTGGGGCCAAAATGGGTATTCTTGGGCCTCTGGGGCCAAATTGAGAATTTTTGGGCCTCTGTGGCCAAATTGGAAATTTTTGGGCCTCTGTGGCCAAATTAGAAATTTTTGGGCCTTAGGGGCCAAAATGTGAACTTCTGGGCCTTTGTGGCCAAATTGGGCATTTTTGGGCCTTTGGGGCCAAATTAAGAATTTTTGGGCCTCTGTGGCCAAATTGGAAATTTTTGGGCCTCTAGGGCCAAATTGAGAATTTTTGGGCCTCTGTGGCCAAATTGGAAATTTTTGGGCCTCTGTGGCCAAATTGGAAATTTTAGGACCAAAATGTAATTTTTCAGGTCTCAGGGACCAAAATGTAATTTTTCAGGTCTTATGGACCAAAATGTAATTTTTCAGGTCTTAGGGACCAAAATGTAATTTTCCAGCTTTGAAATGGAATGTTTTTTTTTTGTGAAGCATGGGATGAAAGTGTGAATGCGCACAACATCACAACATAATTCATTTTAATGGAATGATTCAGCATCATTAGGTGCATACAACCCTAAAGGATATGTTCTATAGGCCATAACACAAATAGAGGATTGGCTTATTAAGGGACCCTTGAACCTTGAGCATGGATATACCTAACCACATGTGAAACAAGGAGTTTCGCGTGGGTCCAACGGTACGCATACTCATAGGCCACCCCCAAAAGGATCAGGGATGGTTTGCGGTAACAGGGAGGACGCTTTGGCTGTCCGTCGACATAATCAAAGAGACCTGTCGATCAGCGCTACTTGCTATCCAAACTTAGAAGTTTGAACAGAGAGAGAAGAAATTCATTTGAAATTCATTTTTTATGCAATGGAGAAAAAGATTCTCAATCGTGCAAATAAATCAACAAATTTAAATGTTTTCATTAAACTTTACAATTAAATCCAAATTTCTTTATCCAGTATTCTTAAAGAAAGAATACTTGATTCGTGTCAAGGTACCCTGCAAAACAAAGCATTGTAAAATAATACCCTAAAGAAGGGCAGGTTAGTTTACATAGCAATTGTAGTCCTCTTCATGCAAAATGATTACATAACTCCCCATCGGAGTCGCCAAACTGTGAACCCCCACCCCAAATATCACGCATACAAATGCATATGACTAAGGGCAGAAATGCACGTGAATGTATGAGTCGCCACCTTGTTTAATTATTTTAGGGTAAACTAGGAAAAACCCTAAGTGACTCCAATTTTAATCAACCTAAATGCTAGATTAATTAACCCAATGTTTAAGGCATGGTCTACGAACCCGAGGTGGATCCCGAGACTATGTCATGCTGATGAACTAACCAAAACAATGAATGCTTTGCAAGGTGAAAGATGATGTAATTTGGACCAATGAAAAATGTTTATGTGATTTCGACTTGCCGCTCGGGGTTAAATCTCTAACGTGCCTACGTACTTCCGTTTGAATGGAAGATCAAAGTCAACGTAGTTCGATAGGCCTCTTTTAGAGAGCTTTGAATGGGGATGCTTTATGCATGAGTGTGTGTATGCTTTGTGCATTTTGTTTTAGGCATTTGATGCCAAAAGTGTTGATTTTAATGGCTTTTAGCCAAAAAGATTTGCTTTAGGCAATTGTTGCCGAAAAAATTGATGTGATTTAGGCGATTGTCGCCAAAATTTGATTTATTTGAAGGCTTTAAAGCCAAAACATTGATTTAGGCAATTTATTGCCAAAAAAAAATGATGATTGGGCGATTGTCGCCAAAATTGGTTGATTTGAGGCCATTTATTTGCCAAAAGTGATTAATTGAAGGCTTTTGCCAAAAATTGTGATTTAAGTGATTTGCCGCTAAAAAAGGATCAATCTCACTTATAGGCAATTTGTTTGCCAAAAGTGATTAATTGATTTATAATGTAGGCCATTTATTGCCAAGAAAACGTGTTTAATTAAAGCTTTTTAGCCACAATTATTGATTAATTGGACTTAAGCCAGATTTGTTCGAAATAAAGGCGATTATACTATAGCTATTAATTAACTAGGTATTTTAAGCCAATATTGTCGGATTTAGGCTTTAATACCACGATTATTTATTAACCGGGCATTTAGTCTAAACTTATTTAATTGAGGCAGTTTATTTGCCTAACAATGACGTGAATGCATTTATGCAGTTATAGAATTATTAGGAGTAGAAGAGAAGAATGTATGAAATGCTAAAATTAAATAGGCAGAGTTTAGTTCATGTACCTGATTTAATCGACGGCCACTTCTTAACTCCAGGTTAAGCTCCTCGTTAAGGGAATATTAATTAATTTAATTTTAAATGGCCAAATAACAAAGCAAGAAAATAATAAAACTAAAATAAAAATGCAGAAAAGCAGTAAAGAAACGCAAGGAGCGTAAGGGAGAAGGAGCGTCCGTCAACACAGACTGAGTGAGGAAAACAGAAGGCCCGGGGCTGCTTTATAGGCAAAAACGGACTGTTTCGGCGGCCGGGCCGCCGGAGCAGGGCGGCCTTGGCCGCCGGGGATCGGCGGCTGGGCCGCCTGGGCCGGTGGCCGGGGCCGGCGGCCGGAACCACCGTGTCTGGTAGCTTCGCTAATTTAATGCTCCGGGAGCTCCGGACTTCCAAAAAATATTCCGGGACCAATTCTGTGATCCTCGTGATTTTTCGGACGTTTCAAGTACCATATTGGCATACTTTCGGTAAACTTCCAAAATGGCCTTCGGTCCGGCCGGACTGTTCGCAGTCCGGGAAAACTGGCTCTTCGAGCCTCAAAATTTGGGTGTTCACAGGCGACCGCAGCCGCTGTCGCCGGCGATTGTTGCCGCCAGCGATAGCGGCTGTCGCCGCCGTTAAGGGCGGCTGCCACCGCTGCGGCCGACAGACTTTCTAGTTTTACGTTCCGGAGGCTTTTTCGGGAGTTCCGGACCTCCAAAAAATATTCCGGGACCAGTTCCGCGATCCTCGCGACGTCCCGAACGTTTTAAGTACCATATTGGCATACCTCCGATAAATTTCCAAAATGGCCTCTGGTCCGGCCGAACTGTTTGCAGTCCGGGAAAACTGGCTCTTTGAGCCTCAAAATTTGAGTATTCACACCTATTGACTGCACTTTTGTCTTCGGTGATTACAACATCATCAATCATAGCCACCTGAAAACCAGATAAAGGCACAGCAGCCTCTAAACCTTCCACAGCAGCCACATTCAATTCTTCCTGCGCATTAATAGTTATCACATCAGTGCCCCAAGGTACCTTGACTTTTGTGTGCAACGTGGATGGAATTGCACCCAAAGGATGAAGCCATGGCCTTCCCAACAGCAGAGCATAATTGGCCAAGATGTCCAAGACTACTATGTCCACCCAACTTTCTATTATTCCTGTCGAAATCTTTGCCCTGAAGGTTCCCCTAGCGCTACGCATGGTGTTATCATAGGCTTTAACAACCATGTTAGATGGCTCGAGCTCTGACTCTTCAATCTTAAACTTGGACAACATTTTCAGTGGGCATACGCACAATGCTGACCCGTTATCAACCATCACATTGTGGGTTTCTCGTCCATTAACAGCAACCTGGATGTACAGAGGTTTCAAGTGATTCCTACCTTCGGGAGGGAGGTTAGAATCAAAGAAAGTGATCTCACCAATCCTGCGTTGCAGCACATTAATCATATCCACGCTCTGGATTCTGGCAGGAACTCTGACAAAAGTCATAGCCTCCAACAGAGATTCTCTGTGTTCCTTTGATGCTATCAATAAATCCCACAATGAGATGTCAGCCTTAGTCCTCTGTAGCTGACTCAGTATTGAACTTACTGTTACGCTGCTTGGTACTCTGTTTTGACTACTTTCACCCACTTCAGTAGCCTTCTTTTGTGCTTTCCCTACTTCATCTTCCTTCTTCTTCTCCTTGGGCTGTTCTTCACCCTTATCTAATGTTTTCTTTCCTGTCCCATCGATGATAACTCCTTTTCCCTTGGCCTGGGAATTATTTTCCAGGTTATACACACGACCGCTCTGGGTCGAACTCTGAATGCCAACTTCATTTACATCCTTATCGCTACTATAATACCATTGGTCTGCTTGATCAGCCAGACTGTTTTGGATTGCCAGCTGGAGCTGTTCATCTTCGTTGTCTGGTACTTCCCCTACCTTGACTGTGATGCTCCTTTCTATTTCGACCTTTACTGGTTTCTGTTCCGCTTCCTCCTCACTGCTGCAGTCATCCCAGATGTTCAACATGGCACACATCTTCTCCTCCAACTCTGCCTCTGCCAATACCAACTCTTCAGGCAGACCACTCCCAATTGCATTAACTGATCCACCCGTTTGAGACTTGTGGGGTGGATAGTTATACTGATATTGCGGTAAGGGATTATTCCTTGTGCTCGACTTATTGCGCTCAGAAGGCTTGGTGATCTTCCCACTATCTATCAAATCTTGTATTGCATGCCTGAGCTGGAAGCAATTATCAGTAGAATGACCCTTGCACTGGTGATACTCGCAATCTTGATCAAGAAACCTACCCCGAATAGGCTTAGATGGATTAACTGGTAGCTTTGACAGCACACCGTTCTTGATGCAGGACCTCATAACCGTGCTTAAAGGTCTACCCAGATCCGTGAACTCCCTTCTCACTTTCTGTTTTCGCACCGCCCCCGAGCGATCCGGAAAATGCTCGATTTTATTTTTAATGGAAAAGGTAATCTTTATTTTGAACAGTGGTGACAAAACCTTTTAGGAATACGATGCCGATAAATCAGTCTTATAAAACATTTGAGTCGCCACCCATTATTTTGGCAATGGAACTGTTTCCAATTAAAAGTGACTTCATTTAAAACCCAATTTTTATTTAAGGCCAATTTAGAGAACTGATCAGACGCACCGAGTGCGATTCTGGATAAGGGAATTAGGTACGTCGGCCCGTTGGAAGCCGACGCCCGGAAAACCGGCCTCTTTTAACCTACAACTTCTAATTCATTTTAATTTAGAAAAGCCAATTTATTTATACAAACCCAACCCGAATAGATCGAACCGAGTTCCTATGCGGAAAATTATTTAATCATCCCAAATAAATTCATTCATTGCATTCATAATCATTCAAACCACACCAACCATTCAACCCACAGCAATTAAGTCAAAGTAATCAAAAGACCCACTCTTGCCTTATGGTTAAAGGCGGGCCACAAACCGAACCTAAAATACATTCTACCCAATTTAAATCCAAGAAACTCTAAAAACCCGAAATCATGCATAATAAATATTAACGTACTAGACTTGATTAAACCGCAATCTGCCCACAATTGGTTGTCTCTTGAATTATTAAAAGAATTGGATATTAATTTGATTGCACCAAATTATTATTTTAAAAAGGATAAAAATTATTTCTGGAACCCTAGAACAGTCGCGTCACCCAGCTGTTCTATGGAAGAACAGTTGCGTGACGGATCCAACAGTTGCGTGCGCAACTGTTCATGATTTTGGAAAAACCTTCAGTTTCATCAGTCGTTTATTTCAAATACAATATTAAACAAAAAATAAAAGTAAAATAAAATCATAAATACGAACAGTTCCGTCACGCAACTAGTCGGGGTTATATCATTATGTTTTGGACATGAACAGTTCCGTCACGCATCTTGTAGTTGCGTGACGCAACTGCCCTAGTCCGTAACTACTTTTTAAACAACCCACTTCAAAATTCCTTATGGAGAGGAGAACCATTGAGGAAATAAGTTTCAAATTCAGAGGAAGATAAAGTTCAAGAAAAGGAATCAAATTAACCTCAAGAATTCAAACATGGCGAAGCCACAAACTCAAACAATAAGAGCTTCTTCAACACTCAAGCCACTCAAGTTACCACCACAATGTGGGTATTCAAAACTCTTTGTGATGAATACAAGTCAAATTTCAGTCAACCAGTGGTAAAACCACTACAACAACAAAGTCAGATTCGCCTAGGGTCATCACTATCATACGAGCTCGAGTCAATAAGTTGATTCAACATCATCAAAGTCGGGAATGAATCCCGTAAAGACATCAAGCCGGGTGTGAACCCCTACCCCAAATATTAGGCATATGATGAATATGACTAAGGGCAGAAATGCACGTGAATGTGTGAGTCGCCACCTTGTTTAATTATTTTAGGGTAAACTAGGAAAAAACCCTAAGTTGACTCCGATTTTAATTAACCTAATTACTAGATTAATTATCCCAATGTTAAAGCATGGTCTGCAAACCCGAGATGGATCCCGAGACTATGTCATGCTGATGAACTAACCCATGAATGAATGCTTTGCAGGGTGATTAATGTGATTTAGACCAATGAAATGTGATTTTGACTTGCCGCTCGGGGTTAAATCCCAAACGTGCCTACGTACTTCCGTTTGAATGGAAGATCAAAGTCGACGTAGTTCGATAGGCCTCTTTTAGAGGGCTTTGAATGGGTATGCTTTATGCATGAGTGTGTGTATGCTTTGTGCATTTTGTTTAGGCATTCTGCTTGAAAATTGATTGTTTTAGGCATTTGACGCCAAAATGTTGATTTTAATGGCTTGTAGCCAAAAAGTTTGATTTAGGCAATTGTTGCCAAAAATTGATTATTGGGCGATTGTCGCCAAAATGCTTGATCTTAAGGCTTTTAGCCAAAAAGATTGATTAATTTGAAGGCTTTTAGCCAAAAAAAGGTTGATTTGGGCAAATTGTTTGCCAAAAGATGATTATTTAGGCGATTGTTGCCAAGAATTTATTATCCGAAGGCTTTTAGCCAAAAAGGTTGATTAATTTAAGGCATTTTTTGCTAAAGAATTGATTTAAGCGATTTGTCGCTAAAATGGTTAATCTAATTTATAAGCAATTTGTTTGCCAAAAATTGATTAATTGAATTGCAATGTAGGCAATTGATTGCCAAGAAAAAACGTGTTTAATGAAGGCTATTTAGCCACAATTATTGATTAATTGGACTTAAGCCGGATTTGTTCGAAATAAAGGCAATTCCACCATAGTTATTGATTAACTAGGCTTTTAAGCCAATATTGTCGGGTTTAGGCTTTAATATCACGATTATTTATTAACCGGGCATTTAGCCTAAATTTATTTAATTGAGGCAGTTTATCTGCCTAAAGATGTCATGAATGCATTTATGCAGTTATAGAATTATTAGGAGTAGAAGAGAAGAATGTATGATATGCTAAAATTAAATAGGCAGAGTTTTAGTTCATGTACCTGATTTAATCGGCGGCCACTTCTTAACTCCAGGTTAAGCTCCTCGTTAAGGTAATATTAATTAATTTGATTTTAAATGACCAAATAACAAAACAAGAAAAATAATAAAGCTGAATAAAAATGCAAAAAAGCAGTAAAGAATCGCAAAGAGCGTGAGGGAGAAGGAGCGTCCGTCAACACAGACTGAGTGAGTAAAAACGGAGGCCCCGGGGCCGATTTTATAGGAAAAAAGAAAACCGAGGGCGGTTCTGCAAAGAGCTTGGCGATGAGGAAAAGATGATGCTAGAAGTTCCCAGATTGATACCCTGGCTTGTGTCTTTTTTAGCTGTGCAAGTACCAGGTCTTCCTTTAGCTCCTCTGCCCTCTGGTAGGGTTTACTTTGGATCTTGTCCAAGACTAACGGTTCATATTGTCTCCCGCTCCTGGTTATAGCATCAAGCTCTTCGGTTAGGTCATTCAGATCCAAGACACAGATGTTATTCATTTCTAGGAACAGTTCAAAAGGATCGATCAGTTCCTGGTCAGAAATAATAGCATTTACCCCATGATTTGGTAAGGGATTAGTGCTAATATTTGGCTTACTTCTTGGAATAATAGAGCCGTTGTCCACCAAGTCTTGGATACGGTTCTTAAGCGTCCAACACGCTTCAGTCTTGTGCCCATACCCCTGATGGTACTCACAGTATTCATCAGCTTTGTAATTTCTCGGTAATGGGTTTGGTGGTGGCCTTGCTTCTAAGGGCTTGATGTAGTTGGCCTTGACAGCCTCTCGGAAAACCAAAAGGATTGGCATCCCGAGATCAGTATAGGTTCTTCTGGACTGGCTGCCATTTCTCATGTTCCCCACACGCAAAGGGTTAGTGGGGGTGATGCTTGCCACTTCGTGGACTTTACTAGCTTGGCTAGGTTTCTTGTACTATGAGGTTCCTGAGTCTTCTTTCAGTTGCCCCATTTGAATCAGGTCTTCTACCTTCGTAGCAGTGGCAATGAGCGACTGGAATGTTGGTAGATACTGGGTCCGCAACTGCTGTTGGTAGACAGGTTGTAGGTTCTTGATTATTATGTCTACCTGCTCTTGCTCAGAGGGCCGGTTAATCATCTGGGCGGCCTTGGCCCTCCACCTCGTAAGGAACGAGGAAAAGGGTTCATTGCTTTTTTGCTTAGTAGTTTCTAGTTCTCTTCGAGTGACATCCACCTCCATGTTATAGTGGTACTGTGAATTGAAGGCATTACAGATGTCTTCCCATGTTTTCATCTTAGAGCGATCCAAGCTAACAAACCACCTCAAAGCAGCACCGGTGAGAGATTGTTGGAACAACTGAGCAAGGAGCTCGCTGCTCAAACCAAACGGATTAAGAGCACCCACATACATCTTCAAGTGAGTTTTAGGACAAGTAGTTCCATCAAATTTGTCCATGTTGGGCATCTTGAACTTGGTTGGCAGTCTTGCCTCAGGGAACAAGGACATGGAGTCCATGTCCACTACTTCTTTGTGGGTTTTGAGAGCAGTGATAGACCTTTCCAGGAGTTCTAGCTTCTCTCGCACTCTCTGAGCTTCCAGCTCAGAAGCAGTTTTGGGTGGCACATCATCCAGGTTTAGGGTGGGGTTTGTTGGTTCAGCAGCAGGACCCTGATTGGAGGCAGCAGGTCCACTTCCTCCGGCCGAATTTCCATTACCATTCCCATTACCCAATTCAGCTATCAGGGCAGCCCTTTGGGCAGCCAGGGCCTCATTCATTCTGGTCTCCATCCTGGCCTCCATTCTGGCCTCCATTTGTTCAATGAGGGTTTGGATATCAGCAAGCGATGCCATTGGTGTAGGTAAAGCTGTCGAAGTTGTAGGTGAAGCTGGTGAAGCTGGTGATAGTACTGTAGGTGTAGCTGGCACAGATGTGGGCACTTGGATCGTGGGCACCTGTAAGGATAAGGGTAGCTGGATTAGGTACAGTGGTTGGTGTGTCAAGGTAACTGATGTAGATCGACCCTTTTGTCCGACTGTGCATGGATGAGAGGAGTGTTTCATGCTCTCTTTGTGTTTACCCCATGTTTATGATATGTTGTGAATGTGCATAACAACACGTCATAATCTATTTAATGAATATGATTTACATCATTGGGTGCATACAGTCCTAAAGGATAGGTTCTATAGGCTATGACGCAAATAGAGAATCGGATTATAAAGGGACCCTTGAACCTTGAGCATGGATATACCTAACCACATGTGAAACAAAGAGTTTCGCGTGGGTCCAACAGTACGCATGCCCATGGGCCATCCCCAAAAGGATTAGGGATGGTTTGCGGTAACAGGGAGGACGCTTTGGCTGTCCGTCGACATAATCAAAGAGACCTGCCGATCAACGCTACTTGTTATCCAGACTTAGAAGTTTGAACAGAGAGAGAAGAAATTCGTTTGAAATTCATTTTTTATGCAATGGAGAAAAGGATTCTCAATCGTGCAAATAAATCAACAAATTTAAATGTCTTAATAAAATTTGACAATTAAGTTCAAATTTCCTCTCATCGAGTATTCTTAAAGAAAGAACACTCGATTTATGTCAAGGTACCCTGCAAAACAAAGCATAGTAAAATAATGCCCTAAAGAAGGGCAGGTTAGTTTATTCAACAATTGTAGTCCACTTTTATGCAAAAAGATTACATAAGTCATATCCCCAGTGAAGTCGCCAAGCTGTGAACCCCTACCCCAAATATTAGGCATATGATGAATATGACTAAGGGCAGAAATGCACGTGAATGTGTGAGTCGCCACCTTGTTTAATTATTTTAGGGTAAACTAGGAAAAAACCCTAAGTTGACTCCGATTTTAATTAACCTAATTACTAGATTAATGATCCTAATGTTAAAGCATGGTCTGCAAACTCGAGATGGATCCCGAGACTATGTCATGCTGATGAACTAACCCATGAATGAATGCTTTGCAGGGTGATTAATGTGATTTAGACCAATGAAATGTGATTTTGACTTGCCGCTCGGGGTTAAATCCCAAACGTGCCTACGTACTTCCGTTTGAATGGAAGATCAAAGTCGACGTAGTTCGATACGCCTCTTTTAGAGGGCTTTGAATGGGTATGCTTTATGCATGAGTGTGTGTATGCTTTGTGCATTTTGTTTAGGCATTCTGCCTGAAAATTGATTGTTTTAGGCATTTGATGCCAAAATGTTGATTTTAATGGCTTGTAGCCAAAAAGTTTGATTTAGGCAATTGTTGCCAAAAATTGATTATTGGGCGATTGTCGCCAAAATGCTTGATCCTAAGGCTTTTAGCCAAAAAGATTGATTAATTTGAAGGCTTTTAGCCAAAAAAAGGTTGATTTGGGCAAATTGTTTGCCAAAAGATGATTATTTAGGCGATTGTTGCCAAGAATTTATTATCCGAAGGCTTTTAGCCAAAAAGGTTGATTAATTTAAGGCATTTTTTTGCTAAAGAATTGATTTAAGCGATTTGTCACTAAAATGGTTAATCTAATTTATAGGCAATTTGTTTGCCAAAAATTGATTAATTGAATTGCAATGTAGGCAATTGATTGCCAAGAAAAAACGTGTTTAATGAAGGCTATTTAGCCACAATTATTGATTAATTGGACTTAAGCCGGATTTGTTCGAAATAAAGGCAATTCCACCATAGTTATTGATTAACTAGGCTTTTAAGCCAATATTGTCGGGTTTAGGCTTTAATATCACGATTATTTATTAACCGGGCATTTAGCCTAAATTTATTTAATTGAGGCAGTTTATCTGCCTAAAGATGTCATGAATGCATTTATGCAGTTATAGAATTATTAGGAGTAGAAGAGAAGAATGTATGATATGCTAAAATTAAATAGGCAGAGTTTTAGTTCATGTACCTGATTTAATCGGCGGCCACTTCTTAACTCCAGGTTAAGCTCCTCGTTAAGGTAATATTAATTAATTTGATTTTAAATGACCAAATAACAAAACAAGAAAAATAATAAAGCTGAATAAAAATGCAAAAAAGCAGTAAAGAATCGCAAAGAGCGTGAGGGGGAAGGAGCGTCCGTCAACACAGACTGAGTGAGTAAAAATGGAGGCCCCGGGGCCAATTTTATAGGAAAAAAGAAAACCGAGGGCGGTTCTGCCCGCCCTCGTGCCCGCCCTTGAGGGCTGTTGACGCGTGTTTTTATGCCCCGCCTGATCCAATGATGATACGAGGATGAATGGGTCAATGCCATCTAGAAGTCTTTTAATCCAAGGATTTAAACAAAAAAAAAAGAGACGCGTGCTACAGTAGCCGTGTGCTACAGTAGCCGTGTGCTACAGTACCTGTTTGCTACAGTACCCGTGTGCTACAGTACCATGTGCTACAGTATAACCTAGCTCTATAAATTCAACTCTTTCTCACAATTTTTCACACAACTCTACACAACTTCACAATCTAAAAAACCCTAAAAAAAATACCCTGCAGCCACATTCTCCTCTAGAAACTCTTGTGAGTTAATTTGGAGGAAAATTGGCATTAGATATCAATTTTAGGTGATTTAAACCAAAAAAAGGAAAAATTAAAAGATAAAAAAAAAAACATATCAATCCTTGAAAACAAAGCTTCTGGACATTTGATCCATTTACAATCCTCAATCTGAGGTTCAGGTAATTTTCTTAACATTTTTGTATTTTTCTTTACATATTTTTGTTTTTTTTTTACATGTTCTTGTGATTTTAATATTTTAAGCTTCTTTAAATTATATTCTGTTCATATTTGGCCATTTTATGTGTCCTTAAATTACATTTGAACAAGAAATAATGTAAACAATCACTTAAAAATGAATTCTGGACAAAAATAAATAGATGTTCATCGATGAACAGTAACTGTTCATCAATTTTCCCAGAAATAATCGATGAACAGTAACTGTTTGTTCAATGAACAGTAACTGTTCATCAATTTTTCCAGAATTGATCGATGAACAGTAACTGTTTGTTCATCGATGAACAGTAAATGTTCTTAATTTTCCAGAAATCGATACTATTCATAACACTGTTCACACACTATTCAGGCACTATTCACGTACTATTCATTATTTTTCCCAGAAATGATCGATGAACAGTAACTGTTTGTTCATCGATGAACAGTACTATTCATCAATTTTTCCAGAAATAATAATAAAAAAAATATATAAATTTTGTACAAAAATAAAGTTTAATTTCTTCAATAAATATGAGAATGCCCAACTATGAACATATTATAATTTAATTGAGCTTAAAATATTAAAATGTGATTATATATATTTATTTGTATGAATTTTATTATTTTATTATTTGTATGAATTTTTATTGGTTTATGGATTTAATTTTTGATTTGATTTATATATATTTTTGGATCCGGTTTGTTACCCGCCTTGAACCATAAGGCAAGAGCAGGTCTTTTATTTATTTGATTTATTCTTCGGTTTGTCGCCCGCCTTTAACCATAAGACAAGAGCGGGTCATTTATTTATTCCATTTTATATTTTTGATTCGGTTTGTCGCCCGCCTTGAACCATAAGGCAAGAGCGGGTCTTTTTATTTATTTGGTTTAATTGCTTTGATTTAATTGCTTTAATTTGAATAATTGCTATGTGATAATTAGATTTGTTTGGGACGATTAAATAATTTTCCAAATAGGAACTCGGTCCGATTTATTTGGGTTGGGTTTAAGTAAATAAATAATTTGGCTTTTCTAATTAAAATAAATTAGAAATCATAGGTTAATAGAGGCCGGTTTTTCCGGGAGCCGGCTTCCAATGGGCCGACGTACCTAATTCCCTTAACCAGAATCGCATTGGTGCGCCTGACCAGTCTTTTAAAATAATTTGGCCTTAAAACAAAATTGGGTTTAAAATGAAGTCATTTTTATAAAAACGGTCCCATTGCCTAAACAATGGGTGGCGACTCAAAATTGTTTATAAGACCGATTTATCGGCACCGCATAAAAAATAAACACATTTTATCAAAAATCACAAAAAGGATGTTTTCGGGTCCTTCGGGGGGATTTTCGACGAAAACAGATTGGCGACTTCACTGGGGATACAACCACTAATCCCCGATTATTTTTTTAAATTAGATGGTTGTGATTAGGAATTAACTCTAAAAACCTATGTTTTCTAAAAAATAAAATTGGTTAGAAAGCCGTTTGAAAATTATTTAATCGTCCTTGTTTGTTTATTCGCTTTCCTTTATTTTATTTTTGCTAGGATCTTGCATTCATGCTGCATTTCTCTCTTCTCACCTCATTCTACCCATGCTACCCTTCGGTACTGGTGTTAAGTTTGACGGTGGATCTAGCCTAAACCATGCGATTTAGGTGCATCCATCCGAGAATTAACATTACTACCAACCGCAAGCCTAGTACCTTAAAGGTGCGTCAAAAGGAGTAGGCCCATAAAAAAGCCCGAATCCTGTTTGCGGAACCCAGACTTTGTTAAGCCCAATAAGACTGAAGCCAGTGCATATAGTTGAAAAACCTTAGTTACTTCCCCTAAGGTGTACCCGATTTTGTTTGCTGTTGTTATGTCACATTCATTTCCGAGAGTTTATATCGTCAATCTCAAAACCCCCTGTTGGTTGTCGAGATTAGACCAATTCCTAGGAAACAGATGTCGGAATTTATACCAACAGAATTCGTGTGTGGGAGAAATAAGGTTGGAAGGCATGCATTTCCCAACTCCCGTTCCCTATGTGTTGTAAACTGTACATATGTTGTGACATTCATGCATCATATAATATTTTCCTTTCAGCCATACATTAATAAGAGCCAATTTTTGGTATGGACATTTGATCTTGATTTTGAGAGTGGACCTCTAATTTGTTATGAATAACATAATGCAATCGTTTATAGTGAATTGATACCCAAAAAAAAAAAAAAAAAAAAAGAGAGCTATAAAGGGGGTTGAGATTCCTTTGAATTTTCACATTTCCTGCATTATTTGAAAATAAGCGTGAAATTGCAAAAAAATTGTAATTAATCAAAATAAGATCCTGCTTGGGACCATTTGTTCCAAGGCAAAAAGTAAGGACACAAAAAAAATTTTCCGCTTGGAAATTCTTTCATTCCAAGGCAAAAATTAGGGACTCGAGAGAAAATAGTCGACTGTAAAATCCAAAAGGAATGGTCGACGACAGATAATGCCAGAAATGTTTTAGTGCAAAGTAAATAATTGCTATGTTATTCATGCTGAATTTTAGGTTCAATCATAATAAAACAAGATCTTATTTCCATACTGATCATTAGCACATTAGATTTGCATTTCTCATCTATGTGCCTATATTCTTCATGCATACAAGTGCAAAGATAGAAAAAAGGCAAAGCACCATTCACATCGTCTTCTCAAACAAAAGAAGTGGATGCCTTACATCAATCAAAAGTGAGTTTGCAGATCACAGTTTTTGACATGGGACAACAACTACACACGATCCAGGCAAACCAAGCATGTATGGAACGGAAGTGGATGAAATATTTCAAAAAAAAAAAGCAAAAAAAAAAAAAAAAAAAAAAATTTTTTACTCACCTTCAGGTTCGGGAGGCCTAGGGATTTTCTGTCCTTTATTTTTAATTTCTTGTGTGTTTTATGCATGTTCATTTTGTATTTTATACATGTATCCTCCCACGATGAAGACACTGTGTCTTTCAAAGTGTAGAGGAGACCTATATTTTCAGTTCATTTCACTTATAAAAAAAAATAAGTGTAAAAAAAAAAAGAAAAAAAAAATAAAAAATGTGTGACAGAAAAAAGTGTCAACTTCTTTACCCTAGTTCAATGTTTTAGTCTCTACATGTTGATTGGTTTATATTTTGCTTGTTGAAATAGAAGTCTTGAATAATATACCATGACCAAGAGATTTAAATGCTTTTATGAACTTAGGTATTAAAGTATGATGTAAAATTTTTCTTTGGTAAATATTAATCTTCTAGACATTATCTTTGACCTTAGAGAAGCATGAATCCTAACTTAAATGAAGAATAGGAAGGAAAGGGAAACTAAAGCCATAATACCTGTATGTTTCGAGTCAATAAAGGATGAGGGTATTTTAAGAGAAAAACAAAAAAAAAAAAAAACGATAGAGGGAATAATGGAATTCTGTTCTAAAAACAAAGTGGTACAGAGCATAAAATGCAACCACTTACTATTTACATTCCCACATCTCTCTATAAAAAAAAAAAAAAAAAAAAAGAAGAAGAAGAAGAAAGAACAATGTGGTATGGAGCATAAAATGCAACCACTTTGTAAAAGAGAAATAGGTTACCTAAAAATGCCTTGAGATAAGAAGCAATACAAGTGTGCTAAAATTGTCCTAAGTACTTCCTATTTTGCATTGCAGGGCAGAAGGATTGTTTATCTCATATTTTGAACGACTAGATTTTGTATAGCTCTATTAAAATTTTAGATGTCATATTCATTTATACTACTAAGTTCATAAAACATCTCAATCTCTTATCTTTGGTAGATTACTTAAGAAGTCTAGATCAACGAGTAAAAAAATAAACATGATCAACATGAGTTAAACAAAAAAGATGAATGTTTCTGCTTAGGGACAAGCAAAGAACTAAGTGTGGGGGAATTGATAGCCTCATAAAGCGGGCAAATTTTGTTATGTTATTTTCATATAATTTGCATGACTGCATGTTGTTTTTATATATTTTACGTTTGCTCGTGTTGTTTTTGTTTTAAAGTGAGAAAAATGATAAATTGAAAAAAAAAAATCAATCAAAAAAAAAAAAAAAACAAAAAATGTTTTTATACATAAAGAAGTTGCATATATTGTTTTTGTTTGATCTATGCAGGTAATAAAACAATCAGCCCATTCTTTTTGTCTCCTAATGTAAGCTTCTGCCTTCAAATAATAATTCATTTTTATGAGCATTCATTTATTGACCCAAAGGCAGGGGGCCCAAATAACTAACACAACAAATAATTTTGAAGAAAAGATTTGTTGTCTTTTGATTGTCCATATGTGCAGAAAGCAGGCATAACCATTGGATTCATTAATTCAAAGAAAGGAGACACATTAACTAGGAGCCTATGGCCCGGGAATAAAAAAAAAAAAGAGAGGGGAAAAGAAGACAGAGAAAGCAACAACAACATTTATTTCAGCAGGGGCCATCATTGGACGCCAATCTTTGCAGAACCTAGTATCATCATGGGGTGTAAAACCAGTTGGCATATGCGGGTGTCACGGTGTCCTGCACCGTTCCTTCATGTAAATACATGGTGTTTCGATTTTGCCAACGGTCAGCCAAATTGGTCAACAGATACGGTGTTATCAAACCACTCTCGAAGTTATGGGTTCTGGGCACACGCTGTATCACCCCATATTGACGGCTGATCCTGTCGGGAAAATAGGCCATGGAACGGTCTAGACTGGCATACAACACATAATTAAGGTTCATACTTCCAGTCGTGACCAGTCTAATCCTCCACCAAGGACAAGTCCACCGAATTGTAGGGTTATCTCCAAAATCGAAGCGTCTCCAAGACCGAGACTGAAAGATGGCAGGTCCATAGGTTGGAATTAAGCGAGCTGGGACCGGAGGAATCAGGCTTAATTTGTCCAGAGCCCAGGCTTGCAATAGCAATGGACAACCGCGATGATGAACATTGAAATCGGAGATGTTAAGGGCAATATCCCTGACCCAACACATTGTCTCTCCCATGATCATCATGAAGACAGTATGATGGTACAATTGCATGTCATGAACAACGGTCAGAAGTCGGAAATTTCCAATTCCAGGTTGACGATTCTTCATGGCATACACATTCAACAGCAAGAAGCAGCAAGCTCGAATCCAAGAGAGATCTAGATCAATGGACAAAACCCTACTCAAGAAAGGTTCCAAGGGGAGGCCTTGATCCACGTTTATGCCATCAGAAAGGTAAACCGGACACAAGGCCGTAATCTCAACTAGGTCATACCTAGGACCTGAGGGCAAAGCCGGAGTTTCAGCTTGTTCAGGATGATGATCCATCACGGCACACATCTCCTCATAAGTCGGAGTTACTTTAGAGTCTTCAAACCGAAAAACCCTGGTGTTAGGATTGAAGTGCGCAACGAGCCAAGACAAGAAGCCATGGTTGGGTTTTAGGTCTTTGAAATACTTCAGCCAGGCGAGTTGGTTCAGGGGAGGAATCTGCCATAGGTCATCAGGAATGGACTGGACGAAGGCCGAAACTTGGTTTCTGAAAGCCATGGAAGAAAAGTTATTTCAAATGCTGTGGGATGATGAGAGAATGAAGCATGGGATCCCTACTTATAGAAGGGGAAAGGCCCCATGAGGTTGAAATGATGACCATTGTCAGTTGGATGGCCCCTGTTTTCGGTGGTGATAGAATGTGGATAAGCTTCGTCAGGTCGAAATGATACTCATCACCAACTGGATAGCATCCGCTTTCGGTGATGACAAGATGCGAATGGGTCCCACTAGATTGAGAAATTAGCCGGAGATGCAGCACATGGATAAGTGGCATCCTAACAAACCGGAATAAAGCAAGTCCCCAAAAAAAAAAATCAAAATCAATCAATTTGGAGTCAGTGTGCGGGTCGCCACACAGGGGGCAAAATCATCAAATTCACCAAATTACCCTCAGGTAAGTTTTCTTTCAACACCGCATCAGGAAAGGTATATCTGAAAATTCGCCAAAACTTCAAAAAAAAAAAGAAAATGAAAAAAATGAAAATGATAATAAATTTCTCATGGTTTGCTCAAAAGATAATATTTTTGGTTCCAGGATGGAATTCCAAACTGGGGGCAAAGATAAAATCTTTTGTCCTGATGTAAAATTTCAAATTTCAAAGTTTATGATTTCCAATGCATGGGGGCATGTGACGCCCCAACATTTATCAAAGGCAAGATCTGTTTGTACACAGAAATTGCCCTTTTTCTCTTGAAAATTTTTCAGGTCAACCGGTGATGGTTTCTCGAAGCTGATCAAGGTAATCTCAAAACCAAACACTCCAAAGCCGATTACACCGAGCTGAGGAGGTGGACAAAGCCGATTACACTGTGCTTTGGACACAACCAAACACTCCAAAGCCGATTACACCGAGCTGAGGAGGTGGACAAAGCCGATTACACTGTGCTTTGGACACAACCAAACACTCTAAAGCCGACTAGACCGCGCTTCGGAGGTAACTTCAAGGCCAATCAGACCGTGCTTTGGAGATGATCATGAAATCCTTCGAGCCAATCAGACCGCGCTTCGGAGGTAACTTCAAGGCCAATCAGACCGTGCTTTGGAGATGATCATGAAATCCTTCGAGCCAATCAGACCGCGCTTCGGAGGTAACTTCAAGGCCAATCAGACCGCGCTTCGGAGGTAACTTCAAGGCCAATCAGACCGTGCTTTGGAGATGATCATGAAATCCTTCGAGCCAATCAGACCGCGCTTCGGAGGTAACTTCAAGGCCAATCAGACCGCGCTTCGGAGGTAACTTCAAGGCCAATCAGACCGTGCTTTGGAGATGATCATGAAATCCTTCGAGCCAATCAGACCGCGCTTCGGAGGTAACTTCAAGGCCAATCAGACCGTGCTTTGGAGATGATCATGAAATCCTTCGAGCCAATCAGACCGCGCTTCGGAGGTAACTTCAAGGCCAATCAGACCGTGCTTTGGAGATGATCATGAAATGCTTCGAGCCAATCAGACCGCGCTTCGGAGGTAACTTCAAAGCCAATCAGACCGAGCTTTGGAGTTGATCACAGATTCGACGGGAGCCGACAAAGCCGATCAGACCGAGCTTTGGACGTGTCCAAACATTCAAATCAAAATCCTTCCAGCCAATCAGACCGAGCTTAGAAGTTATCTTCAAAACCAATCAGACCGAGTTTTGGAGATTGTTACCGATCTGACGGGAGCCAACAAAGCCGATCAGACTGAGCTTTGGACGTGACCAGATGATCAAATCAATTCAAATCAAAATCCTTCAAGCCAATCAGACCGAGCTTAGAAGGTATCTTCAAAGCCAATCAGACCGAGTTTTGGAGGTCGTTACCGATCCGACTGGAGCTAACAAAGCTGATCAGACTGAGCTTTGGACGTGACCAGATGATCAAATCAATTCAAATCAAAATCCTTCAAGCCAATCAGACCGAGCTTAGAAGGTATCTTCAAAACCAATCAAACCGAGTTTTGGAGGTCGTTACCGATCCGACTGGAGCTAACAAAGCCGATCAGACTGAGCTTTGGACGTGACCAGATGATCAAGACAGTTACTTCATTCAGCCCAATATTGAAGGCGCGTCAGTGGGCCACTTTAACATTAATTCTTTACACAATTAATGATAAAGTGTGGGGGCAAACTGTTGACGCGTGTTTTTATGCCCCGCCTGATCCAATGATGATACGAGGATGAATGGGTCAATGCCATCTTTCTGTCTTTTAATCCAAGGATTTAAACAAAAAAAAAAAAAAGAGACGCGTGCTACAGTAGACGTGTGCTACAGTAGCCATTGTGAATACTCAAATTTTGAGGCTCAAAAAGCCAGTTTTCCCGGACTGCAAACAGTTCGATCGGACTAGAGGCCATTTTGGAAATTTATCGAAAGTATGCCAATATGGTACTTAAAACGTCCGGGACGTCGCGAGGATCGCGAAACTGGTCCCGGAATATTTTTTGGACGTACGGAGCTCCTGGAAAAGCCTCCGGAGCGTAAAACTAGAAAGTGCGCCGGCCGCTGCGGCGGCGGCGGCCCCCCCTTCACGGCGGCGGTAGCCGCTATCACCGACGGCTACGGTCGCCCTCACCGGCGGCGGCCCCGGCCGCCGAAACAATCCGATTTGCCCTATAAATGCAGCCTCTGGGCCTTCTGTTTGACTCACTCAATCTGTGTTGACGGACGCTCCTTCTCCCCTACGCTCTTTGCGATTCTTTACTGCTTTCTTGCATTTTAATTTAGTTTTATTCGCTTTCTTATTTTGTTATTTGGTCACTAAAATTAAATTAATTAATATTCCCCTTAACGAGGAGCTTAACCTGGAGTTAAGAAGCGGCCGACGATTAAATCAGGTACATGAACTAAACTCTGCCAATTTAATTTTAGCATGTCATACATTCTTCTCTTCTACTCCTAATAATTCTATAACTGCATAGAAGCATTCACGTCAATCATTAGGCAAATAAACTGCCTCAATTAAATAAATTTAGGCCGAACGCCCGGTTAATCAATAATCGTGGTGATAAGCTTAAATCCGACAATATTGGCTTAAAATACCTAGTTAATTAATAACTACGGTGTATTTGCCTATTTCGAACAGTTCGGTTAAAAGTCCAATTAATCAATAATTGTGGCTAAAGACCTTAATAAATCACGTTTTGTTTGGCAACAAATTGCCTACAGTTTAATCAATCACATTGTTGGCAACAAATTGCCTATGGTTTAATCAATCGCTTTTGGCAAACAAATTGCATATAAGTAAGATTAACCATTTTTTAGCGACAAATCGCTTAAATCACTCTTTTTGGCTAAAAGCCTTAAAATCAATCAATTTTTGGCGACAATCGCCCAATCATCAGCTTTTGGCACACAGATTGCCTAAATCAACTTTTTTTTTGCTAAAAGCCTTAAAATAATCAATTTTGGCGACAATCGCCTAAATCACATCAATTTTTGGCAACAATTGCCTAAATCAATCCATTTTGGCGACAATCGCCTAAAATCAATCATTTTGGCAATCAAATTGCCTAAATCACTCTTTTTGGCTAAAAGCCTTAAAATCAATCATTTTGGCAATCAAATTGCCTAAATCAATCATTTTGGCAATCAAATTGCCTAAATCAATCATTTTGGCAATCAAATTGCCTAAATCACTCTTTTTGGCTAAAAGCCTTAAAATCAATCATTTTAGGCGACAATCGCCTAAAATCAATCATTTTGGCAATCAAATTGCCTAAATCAATCTTTTTGGCTAGAAGCCTTAAATCAGTCAATTTTTGGCAATAAAATTGCCCAATCAACATTTTGGCAACAAACGCCAAATCAAATCAATCAATTCTTTGGCAAAATGCCTAAACAAAATGCACGAAGCATACACACACTCATGCATTAAGCATACCCATTCAAAGCCCTTCAAAGAAGGCCTATCAAACTATGTTGACTTTGATCTTCCATTCAAACGGAAGTACGTAGGCACGTTTGGGATTTAACCCCGAGCGGCAAGTCGAAATCATCAAAATCACATAAACATTTTTCATTGGTCCAAATTACATCATCTTTCACCCTGCAAAGCATTCATTCATAGGTTAGTTCATCAGCATGACATAGTCTCGGGATCCATCTCGGGTTTGTAGACCATGCTTTAACATTGGGTTAATTAATCTAGTAATTAGGTTAATTAAAATTGGAGTCACTTAGGGTTTTTCCTAGTTTACCCTAAAACAATTAAACAAGGACTCACACATCACGTGCATTTCTTCCTTAGTCACATGCATTCATATGCATTTATGATATTTGGGGTAGGGGTTCACAGTTTGGCGACTCTGCTGGGGAATTATGTAATCATTTTGCATAAAGTGGACTACAATTGTTGTAAACTAATCCGCCCTTCTTTAGGGTATTATTTACTATGCTTTGTTTTGCAGGATACCCCAACAGAAAAAAATCCAGTATTCTTTCTTTAAGAATACGGGATAAGGAGAATTTGAACTTGATTGTACAACTAAATTAAAACATTTTTAATTTGTTGATTTATTTGCACGATTGAGAATCCTTTTCTCCATTGCATAAAAAAAATGAATTTCAAATGAATTTCTTCTCTCTCTGTTCAAATTTCTGAGTCTGGATAGCAAGTAGCGCTGATCGGCAGGTCTCTTTGATTATGTCGACGGACAGCCAAAGCGTCCTCCCTGTTACCGCAAACCATCCCTAATCCTTTTGGGGATGGCCCATGAGTATGCGTACCGTTGGACCCACGCGAAACTCTTTGTTTCACATGTGGTTAGGTATATCCATGCTCAAGGTTCAAGGGTCCCTTAATAAGCCGGTTCTCTATTTGTGTCATAGCCTATAGAACCTATCCTTAGGACTGTATGCACCCAATGATGCTGAATCATTCCATTAAAATGAATTATGTTGTGATGTTGTGCGCATTCACGCATTCATCCCATACTTCACAAAAAAAAAAAAAACATTCCATTTCAAAGCTGGAAAATTACATTTTGGTCCCTGAGACCTGGAAATTACATTTTGGCCTCAAAGGCCCAAAAATTCTCAATTTGGCTACAATGGCCCAGAAGTTCACATTTTGGCCCCTAAGGCCCAAAAATTTCCAATTTGGCCACAGAGGCCCAAAAATTTCCAATTTGGCCATAGAGGCCTAAAAATTTCCAATTTGGCCGCAAAGGCCCAAAAATTTACAATTTGGCCACAAAGGCCCAAAAATTTCCAATTTGGCCACAAAGGCCTGAGAATTCCCAATTTGGCCTCAAAGGCCCAAAAACTCACATGTTGGCCTCAAAGGCCCAAAAATTCACATTTTGGCCCCTAAGGCCCAAAAAAAAATTCTTTGAGAACTTAGGGCCTTTCGAAAAGTCGAGGTATCCAACCCTAAGCACTCTACCTTACATATCACATCCCATTGGGTCCTATCCTAGGTGTCCTACCCTACCAACGCTACCCTACATTGTTTGGTCATACCACCCCACATCATAAGGGTCAAGTCTAAATACCTTACCCTTATACTACCCTACCTCACATTATCTCACATACCCTATGAAAGCACCTTATATAGGATAGTCTAATCATTTTGACTATGCCCTTTTACAGGTACTCCTCCAAAGACCACCTGTACCCGAAACACCAACTGAGCTCTCACCCACAAGTCCAACAACCCCGATTGCACTAATGGCATCACTGTCTGACATCCAAAACCTCATAGAACAAATGGAAGCCAGAATGGAGGCTAGAATGAATGAGGCATTAGCTGCCCAGAGAATTGCCCTATTAGCTGAACTAGGTGGTGGTAATGGAAATGGGGCTTCCGCTGGGGGAAGTGGACCTGCTGCCTCCAATCAGGGACCTGCTGCAGAACCGACAAACCCTACCCTGCCCTGGATGACATGCCCTCTGTAACTGCTTTTGAGCTGGAAGCTCAGAAAATGAGAGAGAAGCTGTAACTGTTGGAAAGGTCTATTACTGCCCTTAAGACACACAAGGAAGTGGTGGACATGGACTCCTTGTCCTTGTTCCCCGAAGCAAGACTGCCGACCAAGTTCAAGATGCCTAACATGGACAAGTTTGACGGAACTACTTGTCCCAAAACGCACCTGAAAATGTATGTGGGTGCCCTCAACCCGTTTGGCCTGAACAACGAGCTCCTTGCTCAGTTGTTTCAGCAATCTTTGACTGGTGCTGCATTAAGATGGTTTGTAAGCTTGGATCGTTCCAAAATGAAGAATTGGGAGGACATATGCAATGCTTTCAACACGCAGTACCATTATAATATCGAAGTGGATGTTACCCGGAGGGAGCTGGAAACCACTAAACAAAAGAACAATGAGCCCTTCTCCTCATTCCTTTCGAGGTGGAGAGCCAAAGCTGCTCAAATGATCAACCGACCCTCTGAACAGGAACAAGTTGACATAATAATCAAGAATTTACTGCCTGTCTACCAGTCACAACTTCAAACACAGTACTTGCCTACGTTCCAATCGCTCATTGCGACTGCAACTAAGGTGGAAGACTTAATCCAGTTGGGTCAACTCAAAGAAGACTCATACAAGAAGCAGAATCATGCTGGACTTTGAAAAACTGCCTACAAGACCTGGTTGACAATGGGTCCATCATCCCTAAGAGCAAGCTAAACATCAACCAATCCCTTGCCTAACCATGGGATTAATGCAAAAAAAAAATTGCTGAACAAGAATCGTTCGATCCTTTCGAACTTTTCTTAGAAATGAATGAAGTTTGTGTCTGAGAAGGTTGAGATCAAGCCTCCAAAAGAACAAAGGAATTGTTCAAGACCAACAACAACATGTCTGATCGATTGAAGCATCGAGAAGAACAAAGTCACTACAGTCAATCCAATCCTAGTCCATCACAATCCACCTAGAGTCTATCTTTTAGGGTCTAGTTTCTTCTTTTCATTTTCATTTCCATTCAAGTTTTCATTTGTAAATCTAAGTGTCTTTTGTACACAAATTTTGTCTTATCAATAAAAAGGGGTCAGTTTACGTTCCAATCATGTTTATACTCTTTCCCTATCCTTTCCTGTGAAAGCAAAAAAAATCGAAAAAAAATAATAATAAAATTGAAAAAAAAAATGATAAAAAAAAAGATAATAAAAATTGGCAAAGAAAAATGCATTCGTTTGCTCTGCATCAATCAAAGCTGGGGGCATCCTAAGAAGCACCATCAAAGGGGAAGTTTGAAGGGTAATCATGGAAAGGATCCAGCAAAGGGTACGCAAGACTTCAAACAGTATTGAGGCAAAGCCGATTGAAGGGGTTAGGGCCAGAATGGTTTCTCCGAAAACCCAGGAATGGAAGATGCTCCGACAGAGAGGTGTCTGAATTTTGAGCTTAAAAGCGACAGAATAAAGAAGTTATGTTTGGAATTGGGTTGGGTCTGCACGAAGTCACAATGCTATCCATACATCTCAGAATCAAGTTGCCTCGAAATTCTTTATGGAGAGGCTGCTTCTAAGCAAGCAAAAGGAAAAACGGGACAAAAGGAACCCCTGGTCAAAAGGAAGCAAACAAGCAAAAGAAAAAAATGGGTCAAAAGGAACTTCTGCACAAAAGAAAGAAATCAAGGACAAAGCTACAGGAAATCAAGTTGTCAAAAACGGGTCAACTGCAAGCTCTCCGTTAAATTCAAGCCCATCAAGGGTAGATGACAAATCATTTCAGCCATAAGGACAAAGACCAAGCGGCTGCTCACATTTTGAAAAAGCAAGTTAAAAGAAGCAGTCATTTCCACAAATTGGATGACAACAAACACCTTGAAAATCAAGCGCCAGGCATGACACAAGTACAAGTGTCCTTATAAACAAGGATCATTTCTCAAAACAAGGAAAAGGAAGAGTCTCCTCAAAATTCCTTATGGAGAGGAGAACCATTGAGGAAATAAGTTTCAAATTCAGAAGAAGATAAAGTTCAAGAAAAGGAATCAAATTAACCTCAAGAATTCAAACATGGCGAAGCCACAAACTCAAAGCATAAAAGCTTCTTCAACACTCAAGCCACTCAAGTTACCACCACAATGTGGGTATTCAAAACTCTTTGTGATGAATACAAGTCATATTTCAGTCAACCAGTGGTAAAACCACTACAACAACAAAGTCAGATTCGCCTAGGGTCATCACTATCATACGAGCTCGAGTCAATAAGTTGATTCAACATCAAGCCAGGAAGAAATCCCGCGAAGAAATCAAGTCAGAAATGAATTCTGCATCAACATCAAGTCGGGAAGGAATCCCGTAAAGACATCCAGTCCGGAATGAATCCCGTAAAGACAGCAAGCTAGGAAGAAATCCTACGAAGAAATCAAGGCAGTAATGAATTCTGCATCAACATCAAGTCGGGAAGGAATCCCGCAAAGACATCCAGCCAGGAAGGAATCCCGCAAAGACATCAAGCCGGGAAGGAATCCCGCGAAGAAATCAAGGCAGCAATGAATTCTGCATCAACATCAAGTCGGGAAGGAATCCCGCAAAGACATCCAGTCGGGAAGGAATCCCGCAAAGACATCAAGCCGAGAAGAAATCCCGCGAAGAAACCAAGTCAGAAATGAATTCTGCGTCAACATCAAGTCGGGAAGGAATCCCGTAAAGACATCCAGTCGAGAATGAATCCCGTAAAGACAGCAAGTCGGGAAGAAATCTCGCGAAGAAATCAAATCGGAAATGAATTCCACAATCAGCATTAAGGCGAAATTGAATTTTGCCCCAACAGTAAGTCGAAAATAAATTCCGCACCAAGACGGAAAGGAATTCCGCACTAGCATCAAGTCAGAGATGAATTCCGCACCAGCCGAGCACGAAGTTCGCATCCCGGAAGGAACTACGAAAGACCTGATTCTCCCCATCCCCCGAAGAGCTCTTAGAGATACGTAGGCAGCCACAAAGGCGCGGTCACAAACATAAGTTTGCATCATAAATAGCATTTTCTCTTTGCCAATAAAAAACAATAATAAAAAATAATAAAAAAGAGAAGAAAAGAAAAATAAAAGCTGGAGTTGAAAACCCGAAAGGCGGCTTCAGGCAAGAATTGAGCCCGCTAGGCTGAAAACCCGAAAGGGCGGTCTAGGCAAAAGTTAGGGCCAAGAGCCTGCTAGAGTCGAAAACCCCAAAGGGCGGCTACTAGGCAAAAGTTAAGGCAAAAAGAAAAAAAAAGGTGCTTTCAAAGGTCTCCTTAGGAGTATATAAATCATTTTTTCCAGGAATCACTGAGTTCCTTCGAGTCAAAATTCACTACAAGAAAAATTTGAGTCTCTAAATCGAGTCTCCAAAATCAAGTCTCCATCACCAGTGGTCATTCCACAACGGGTCACAAAGATTGAGTCATTCTCAAAAGTTCGTTTTGAAAGTGTCACTCTTTGAGTCATTCCTCGAAAAAAAAAGAGAGTGGAAAATGTCAATTCAATCCCCGGGGTTTCCAAAACAACCCTAAAAAAAATGTCAAACATAATCATTGAGAGGTAATTCTTTAATACCTCGTCTCCACTCGGACCATCGTTTCTTCGATCCTTTCAGACGAGCGATGTCATCCACATTGTTCGTTTCCTCGAGTCATATAAGTGGCTTTGTTCTCTTTGATTCCTCAATCGATTGGACAAGTACAACACCAATGTCTTGAAGTATTCCATGGTCAGCACCATTCTGGGGGCAAGAAGTGATAAGAACCTTCACCATTCTCCCATCACAGAAGTAATCACGGAATTTTTAGTCTTTCATTAAGAAGAAATTCTACTTCAGCTAATAAGGGCATCAATTCTCTCAAGCAGGGGGCAAAATCCTCCAAGTCGGATTCAGGGGCAAGTGTTATAAAAAAAAAACATACACAACCCAGGGTGGAACCCAACCATCATCAATCTCTTTTACACAAACCCAGGGTAGAACCCGGTTAATGGTTAACCTTTTCTTTCACAATAAAACCTAGGGTGAAACCCTAACCAATAACCAACCATTTTTCATCCAAAACCAAGCCATTGGAT